>NW_008239139.1:3264481-3277559 GCF_000691975.1 Corvus brachyrhynchos | reverse complement strand
CGATTGCTCATCTATATAAATAATGGCAAAATTCCTTCTGAATTCATGACACAGAGTCAGGGTATATATGCAACTGGTCTCTTGCATGTAGAGCAGTTTCAGTTGTTAATGTGCCATTTCTTATAGAAACACTGAAAATACAGTTTTTATTTATAAGAACTTACTGAAAGTACTAAAGAAATAATTGTTCAGGGACATCAGCTGAGGGAAAAGCAAAAGATCTTTTTGAAAGTTCCAGTGCTAATACATGTAAAAACTTCATAAAATTAAAAACATTCCTTGCTAGTGATTTCAAGGAGAAGACTTTAACCATTTCTACCTTATCCTAAATGCTGTATTATTTCCATGTGTGGAATTTGAAACAAAAAGCTATTTAACCAACAAGCAGGTCAGTGTGTGTGATGCTTGTCTGTTGTCTTTGCTTTCCAGAACACTTCTGCAGCAGTTGCAGAGACTCCAAGCCATGGTTGCTGGCAAAGTGTCCCGCTCGTGTAAGGCAGCTAGCACACAAACAGGGACCTGTCTTATGGTGAGTGTCCCTAAAGCTGGGAACTGTAAGGGAATGAGAATCTCTTTCCACTCCTCAAAGGCACATCTCTTGTTCTGCAAAGCCTCTCAATGGCAAATTTGCAGCCTGGGGAACTCGAGTTCTTTTTCGTGATTTGACAATTTTGAGGGAGGTGAGACTTGTGACTGATGAAGATTAATGATTGTGCGAAGGTACTAAGTTCTGAAGGAGACTGGGCCTGTGCCTTTGGTTGGGTGCTGCAGTGATGAAAGAAGGAGCAATGCTCCTCCAAGTAACCCAGTTTATAATTTCCTGCAGTATTATATGTGGGAAATGGTGTTTAGGGTTATAAAATGAAAATGAAGGGTGATCTTTGAGGCTCGGTTCTTTTGATACCAATAAAAATAAACTTGCTCAAGCAAATCAAAATATGACTGAGGCTGTAAATCTACCTCTGTTCTATTTCAGTAGTAGTAAAGATAAGAAAATTAGTAGAATGAAACATTTCCTTTTCCTTCCTTACACTCATCTATCAAGTTGCCTTTATACCTAAAGTGCTGCAAATTGATGGAAATCATTTACAAGGCCTAAGATGTTCTCCCAGTCTAGCTTCACTGTCACTTGGAAGCAAGACTGGGGCCAGCAGCAGAAGTGACCTTGGAACTTCTCAGCAGTATCTGTAAAGCACACATGGCAGCTTTATCTGCTTTTCAACTTCGTGAGTAAATAAGGCAGCTGGTCAGAATGGTGCAGACATTGAAAATGAAACCAGCATTGAGATGTGCCCTTTAGAACACTGAATTGTTATTGTATAGGTGCCTTTTCTAGGTGTGTAGTGATGAGAATGGCCTCAAATGATTTGTTTTGATAAAGTAGCAGTTCTCATGTGCGCATGTGGGTCAAGTGCACTTACTTCTCCTGCATCCTCCCTTTGCCAGATGGTGGTGCTGTGCTTTGCAGTAGTTTTTGGCAGCTTCTCTCAGAGCTATGGGCCATATCCTTCTGCTACAAAGATGGTGTTGCCCAGGCAGCATTCCTCACCAGAGTCCTACACAGATTCCATTGGTAAGTGACAGCTGTTCCAGTCTTGCTCTTTACTTGGTTGTACTTAAGCACTTGTTTTCCACCCCCATTCCTAACCCCCTTCTCAAGCACCTATTGCTTTTCTGCTCCTTAAATGGCCATTTTTTTATATAAACCCATGTTTTTCTAAGAAGGATAGTTTGGCAAACTATGCTGATGGCAGCAGTCTTCATAAAAATGAGCAAAACCTTTTCCCCACTAGCATCCTTGGTGCTTCTGTTTAAAGAATTTTTGCCTCTGTTTGTGGGACTAAAGATAGTGGTCTGTGAAAAGTAACAGGGTTTCTACTCAGTAGCAAATGTTCATACTGTTAAAATGCACAAATTATTTCAGTTGATGTTTTCTTTGCCACTGTTACCAAAGAGTCCAAGGACTGAATGGGAAATTGTTAGTATTACATAACCATAGTGAACCAATATATTATCAAAGTTATTATTTAATTTTGTTCTTGTTTTGTGAATAATTTAGAGCTTTTTGATCCCTACCTGGAGCATTCCTGTGGTTTCTTTCTTCAGCTATCAAATTGCCAGTTAATCACTGTGAAAAAGAAAGGTCTTTGCTGCTTTGGCTCTGCTCTAACAGTTTCCATTTCCTGAAATGACCAGGGCTGTTCTCTGGGCTCTCTGTTGCTCATCTCATTTTGCCTTCTGTCTTTGTATGCAGTGAGGTCAAGGAGTCTACTAATTTATGAAGAGCCTCACCAGCTGGAGGAGCCATCAAGCCCGATCTCCTTTGCAGATCGCAATGACAGGCAAACAGACACCTCCAAGTTCACAGCACTGTCCCTGGAAGCTGTGTCAGGGACGCAGCAGGATGATATAATGCAATTCACAATAGCCAACGAGACCAGGCTAGAGAAATCAGTGCTGCTGGGCCTGCAGCAGCACAGGTGAGTGCAGGGTGGGCTGCTTGGGACACAGGTGTTCTGTCACTGTTGTTCATGCCTGAAGGCCGGAGGTTAGACTAGCAGCTCAACTATGCTGGGCACCACGAAGCATGAAGTAAGAGTTTGGTTTTTATCTGGAGAGTCTACAAAGTCACTGTTGCTCTGGAGAAGTAGTTACAGCAGAACTGCAGTAATACAGCTACCAAACTCAGTACTTCTGCCAGAAACCTAACCCCTGTAAGCCTGTTAGTTGGGCCTACCCACTTCTTTAAAGCACTTACTTGTGTGCTTCCCAAAGGAATAAGCTTTTGCCAGTTGTATGGAGTGTGAGGTTGTGACTCACTGGGCTTTCTATGAGGTATGGGCGTGAAGAGCTGGAGTTTCTCACAGCAGTCATCTTACTAAAACATTACTGCAGAAAGTTTGCAGGACTCAGTCTCAAGAGACAGACATATAAAATTACCTGAGTACTTAAGTTCCTACACTGAGTTCCCTCACTTTCAGCATAAATGTAAGGGTTTTTTTGTTGTTGTTGTTTTATTTTTTTTTTAGCATAAATGTAAGTTTTGCAGGCCTCTGAAAAGAGAGCGATTCACTGGTTTAAATACATGTGCTTCTTTCTGCTGCACCTTTGCTTGCCTAGAATCAGAGAGATGACTAATTCAGTATGTTACCAGACTCAACTGACTGACAAATACCTGGTAAATGCTGAATGGCTCTTTAGCATTAGCCAATTCAAGCAGGATATGTACTTTTAAAAATTACTATTAGCATTAACCTTTGTTTTTTTGTTCCCTAGAGTCAACTCCGAACTAGAAGGAAATGAAACACTGAAGATAATTGAAATAGATAGAAGAGTCAATGCCACCTCTTAAAAATAAAAAAAGGCCTTTTTTCTTGACTTCCCTCTTTCCCACATATTTTCAACCAAAGTTCCCCTGACTTGTCATCCTCAGTGAACCAAAGTACAAAAGAGAGGGAGTTCAATTTCTGCATTGACTGGTGAGGCTGTGACTACAGATGGGATCTCTTGTCTTTGTAACTCCCTTCCTCACGTCGCACACAGTCCCTGTCTCTGCTTTTATCCCTTTCCTGTCTAATACTGCAAGGGCAGGATTGAATTATGATAACAGATGATGCCAGCAGTGTGCCAGTGACTGGTGGGTGTGTGTGTCTGTACATGCACACAGCTTGATCTGAGCACAAAGACATTCTGGAGAAGGGTGAATTGTGCAAAACCAATGGGAGCATGTGGGTGATAGGTTTCTTGGGAGAAGGTAATTGGGAGAGAGAGGAGATGCAGCATGATGGTGCTTAGAGTCCCACCACAGCTCTGCCTACTGGTCTACAGCACTTGAGCCTTTTGGGGGGATAGAGGCACGTGTGCAGCCTGCTTCTGAAGGGACAAGAAAAGACCCTGACACTGCTGCGTTCAGAGCACAGGCAGGAGAGGGCTAGTCCATGATGCTGCTGAATTGTCCTCCCCTGGCTCTTTCTCTTCTCCCCTCCAGCCTCTTCATCACTTAGCGGGGTAGGTTTCTCTGTGCATTGAAAGCAGTCCTGGTAGGCTTCCCTGCTTCCACCCTTGAGAAATTAAGCAAAGATCAGTCACTGTCTTATCACACTTTGTGTGGGAGAATTACACTAGTTCAACTAAATCTGTTTAGAAAGCAGGTTTTGTTACATTTATGCAATATTTTAGACTGATGCCCTTTAGTCTGCTTAAGGCTAATCTGTTTAGCTTAAATCAGTTCCTTCCCCAAACTTAATCAATGTAAGGCTTAAACCAGAAGTGCCTCCTGAGAGGACCATATGGATTTAATTTATTGGCTTCTAGGTGGCTGATGAAATTTCTTGTTTAGACCCAGTCTCAGATTGTCTTGTGTTTTGTTTTCCCTTCCTTGCCATCTTCCTGTTACTGTTGTAAATAGTATTTATTAGCTTTGAAAAATTCTGTTCAGGCAGTTGCAATGAAGACAACTGAGCTTTCCTAACACTGCAAGTGAGCTGGGCAGACTCTGAAATCGGACACACAAAGATCACTGAACACCCATTTCCTCCCCTTAAGCTTGAATTGTCCTTATATAAAGCCTTGTGTCTTATTTTCCTCTTACCTCCTTTTCCAGAGATGTGATCTGAGACCAACTGCTTTGGGTACAGATAGGCACGGTTCATGCCTAGAGGTGGTGGATACTGTATTAACTGTATGGCAAGGCAGCCTCTAGTCTGAGGAGCTGATTTTGTAGGCAGGAGACCTGTTGAAAGAGGAATGAGATGAGCACATGGGGAGGTGAACTGACTGGCCCAGGCTCAGTGGGAAAGCCAAGAGCAGCAGTCAGGTCTGATCCCGGTCCAGTACTCTTCTCCATGCTTTGTTTTCTCCTTGCCCCACATCGTTACTGTCTTCAAGCGTCCTCTCTCTCAGTACCCTGGTCATGCCTTTGCCTGAGCTGTGCTTCTTGCAATTTGTCCTTGCAGGGGCATGGTTGAACTCAGTCCAGAATGTGAGCAGGGTTTTATCTGGTTCCTACAGAAGGGCACTCGTGCTCCATTGAGGATGGATTTAATGTGAAAATCCTAATTCAGCAGGCTAGCATAGCTACTTTACAGTTTACCAGAAAAAGTCAATTTAAAAAAAAAGTGATTTGAAGCGCTTTTTTTCTTTTACTTTTTTCCTATTGATAAATAAGGGAAAAACTAACCTAGCCTTACAAATAATTTTTTACTATGTACAGTAGATATTTCCTGCAACTATTCTATTTTGTAAAATATTGTATTTGTATTTTATTACAGCAGCTGTCACACCAGCTCCTTTCTTGTTCTTCATTCTCCTTAGACTTTCTTCCTTTGGCATCCTATTTGCCACCCTCAGGCCTGACTCAAAATTCAGCGAAATGAATGGAAGGAATTTGGTGAACTGGAGGGGACTGTGGATCAGTCCCCTCTGTGCCATTTTAAGAAGGTGTTTCACATCTGCGACAGTGAAACAAGTGCCTGACTCCATGAGCTAGTACTGAGTTCTGGTGTACAGATGTGCTTTTCTAGGTAATGCCCTATTTGTCTATGCAAGTGCCTTAATATTTTACCTGAGGTGACCATGAGAGGAGAAATGCTGTTGTAGTCTATTTTGCAAGAGTTCCCTTCTTGGCATGGGTCAGTCTCTGCCATAAAGTCTGTTTCTCTTCACAGTGATCCTGCTGGGTTCTCTGAATCATTCCAGTATCCATTAACAACTTTTGTGTTTGGTTTTTTTTTAAATGGTTTAAGGCTTCACAGTGATCACTGGTGAGTGCCACAAGGGATGGCTGCATTGCTCAGCCACTTGAGGTCAGCAAAGTGACAGGAGAAAGCTGGGGTTGACCCCGACTGGTCAGCATAAGTGGGCAAGGTCATAGTTTAGAAAATTCTTTAAACGGTCTTTTTTTTTCCAGAACCCCCTTGCTTTGCTCTGAGGGCAACCAAGTGGTTAAATGTTTTGCAAAAGGGGGCCCAGGGTGCGAAGCACACCACCACTTACCAGTCTTGCAGTTTGCACTGTGCAGCCTGAGCTCCTGCCCATTGACAGCTAAATGGATCACCTCCCACTTCAGATACAGCTGGCTAACGTCACTGCGTGAAAACCAAAGTGGAATTATTTCTCAGTTCTTAAAACAGATGATTTTGCACAACCAAAATGGCTCCTCCTCTCTGAAACCTACTGCACTCGCCACCATTAAAACTTTGCCCTTTTTTGTGTTTAATTTGGGCATGTTGGTTCAAATCTGGTTGGAAGATAATCATGTTTTCATCCTGAGCATTTTAAACTACCCATGGTCTGGGTCAGGCCTCTGTACTAGTTCATCCAAGCCAGTATGGCCGTACTGATTTCTTGTAAGTGTTTGATAATCTATTGCTATAATCTGAATTTGTGTAATCCTGTAAGTTATTTTTAGGTA
This sequence comes from Corvus brachyrhynchos, assembly GCF_000691975.1. Classification (NCBI taxonomy): domain Eukaryota; kingdom Metazoa; phylum Chordata; class Aves; order Passeriformes; family Corvidae; genus Corvus; species Corvus brachyrhynchos. Next base: position 3,271,147 of record NW_008239139.1, on the reverse strand, counting down.
CTCCTTTAGGGAATCTCTTGACCTAGCACACACATTGCTTGGGGATTTATTGTATTACATGTTACTTTATAATAAGGAAAAGCTTTGCTTCACTTTGATATGTTTGTGATCATTTTTCTTCAGGGGCCTTAATGGAACAGGTTTCTCTGCTAGGGGCCAAGGAATCCCCTGTCATCACCTACTCACAGGCTGTTGCGTGGCAAGGGCCCCACAATCTCCAGAGGGAGTTTGTGCCCGTGTTTTGTACCTAGCAGGGGATGAAGGAGGCAGCACAGGTGCCAGCCTCAGCATCCAGGGATGACCTCAGTGGGAGTGTTGGTGCACTGCAGACCATGTGGAGAGGCAGCTTCTGTGCTCTGAGTTAAGGGCATAGGGCAGGAGTAGTAAGGCATATTCAGGGAGGATGCCAGTAAGTGCTTTTAGTTAGTTCAGCTCTATTACTTGAAGCCTTAGCCTTCTGCTAGTGTGCTTTTTCTGGTGATCAGTGGCTTGGTGCTGTAGAATCGGGTGTGTATGGACAGGATAAGCAAAGGCTTTATGTGCTACATAACTTCCATTTCCAGTAGAGGACTTCAGTGATAAACTTAAGATTCCTCAGCTGTAAGGTTATGTTGCTCATCAGCACAATTTTATACACACTAGTAAACTTACCTTTTGGCCTATAGCTTTAAAGCATCTAGATCTGTTGGGTCTTTGCTTCTAGGGAGATAAGCTATTAAGGAATGTAGGGCATTATTTTATATATATGTATATTTAAAAAGTCTGAAGCACAGGGCATGTGATGTTTCTAGCCTTGTTAGCAGTGTGTAGATAATGTTGGGGCTTTTCCCCCCAGGCTGTTTATAGTTCTTTGCTGCACTTCTTTCATTTCGTTTGTACCATTCAATATTTTTCAGCAGCACAGACTAATGGATTAGGCTGAGGTTCTTAGGCCAGATCCCAGCTGATATAACCAGCATAGTTCTCACACACTGCTCTCGGAGGCTGCAGGTCTGATTTGTACTGACAGGGGACCTCTTCCTCCACGTCTCTCTGTGTAACAGTATATCTCAATGTGTTCTTGATTTTTCTAACATAGACCAAAAATTAATCTAAAAACTTTTTTCCCTGCTAAAGAAACCAACCCACTTCTCCACTCCCATCCCCCCAGACTATCAGTGGTGAATTCTGTCTAGACGCTTTTAGAATGTAGGTCAAGTAAGTGAATGATGCTAATTGCTACGTTGGGAGGGATTTCCACTGAGTATTTGGGCTCTAGATTCTAGCTAATGCCAAGAGGCCATTGTTCAAAACCCACGCAGCTAAGAACAGAGGAATATGGAGTATTTTTATACTCTTGGTGACTAAAATATTTCTTTTTCGAGTCACTAATTAAAAAGGGAACATTTTGTATTCTGAAGGTGAAATGATAGGTCAGTACTTTGTGGCTACAAAAGTTGTCCCAGCCTAAATAATAGTGCAGTGCTATGATGTGTTGCTGCTTTGCACTATCTAGTGATAAAGTTGAACAGGTTTGGGGGTAGCAAAGGGGAATCAACTGATGTATGTGTTAAGTAAGGTCTTTTCAAAGAAGATGTAAGGATTCAATCCATCTTGTAGCTTTCTCATGGCCAATAAAGTGACATTGGGCATTCAGAGAATTTGTTGAAGGTTGATCCAGATTAGTACTGCATTGCTTAGGTGATCAGCATCCATTGGAAACTCCAGGATTGAGAGGGAAGTTGCAATTTGGTTTTTTCATTTTTATGTCAGGCCTTTTTCTGCTTTACCAAGGTGTGTATATATATATATGAATCAAATTCCTGTGTAGGAGAAAGTGCATCATGCGGGAAGCTCATTCGTGATGCTGTTTGGATCTGATGCTGAATGGAGTTTGGATATTCTTTATTAGCAGTAGTCTCTTGTCTGCCCTACAGCTGATCTCCAGATTCTTCCTCCAAGAGCTGCAACTAAAGAGGTGAGAACAGAACATGGGAAAGCTGGATTTGTAGACCTGTCTTACAGAAAGGGGGAAAGAAAGGCAGGTCAAGGGACTCCTCACATCACAGGGAAACCTTCTAGTTCTTGATTCCATAAATCAGCAGTGATAGCCTCTTTCATTAGTTACCTGCTAGGTTTAGCTTTACTCCTATTCCCCTTGCTTTTTAATACTATGTAGTCCTGTTCATGCATACCTGACCTTTATGTTATATCCCACTTTCCCCTCCAAACAGCAGGAAAAGTCTTTTTAAACCTTAGCAGTCCATAGTAAAGGGAGTAGAAGAGAGAGAGGGGAAGCAGAGGCAGGTAATAAATTTTTTTTAACAGGACTCTGCTCACATCTGACTTTACCATGACAGATTTTAATCCAGTGGTGCTGATATAATGGCATCTTGCTTTGTTCATTTGTACAGTTAGCAAGAACGAGTGTGTGTGTGAATCTGTGCACGTGTGCATGGTGAATAATCAAAAGGTATCAAAAACACAGAGTTTTCTTAATGTAATACGTGTTGCTAAATAAAGGCATCTACCTGAACACACAGGGCACTTTGGGCTTGGTGCAGCAGAAAGTCCAGGCATTTCTCTCTGAAACCTGTTCACATTCCACATCACGGAGCACTCGTAAAACTGTTGTGTGAATTGCTGTCTGAAGACTGTCCTGTGATTAACTGTCGACTGAATGTTGTTGCACTGTGTCATTTTGTGTGCATAGACTGTCTGGCCTTTCTATAGAACAGTTCTAGCTTGGTACAAAAAATAATTATTTTATATTCTGGTATCATTTTTGGTCTGTAGCATTATGGCTTTGAATTTTTTTTTTTTCCTCTAGTGGTGTAAGTTAGCCTTAAAAGGTGGCCCCTGGGAACTGATAGCTCAAGGAACACAATTTGTTGAGCTGGTCTTCTGGGGTCTTCCCTGGGAGCACTGCTGCCCTGACTACCCCTTGGGCGCAGTGAAATGCCAGCCAGGGGAAGCAGTTTCCTCTCAGAGGGTGGTGCAAGTACATCCCAGTTTCCCTGAGATTCACTAGGCCTTCCAAGGGTAAATCACCTGGTGTTACTCCCCTGAAGAGAAATACATATCCAGGGCCAATTCCATTGCCTTGGACCATACAGAACAGCACCTTGTGACTAAGTCACTCTGCTGTGACACCCCTAGGGCACTTAAGCTGGTCTTTCCCTCTCCCTCTGTTCATGTGAATGCAGTATAGGTTTGTGCAAACATTTGAAACTATCTAAGATGACAGGGACAGTGATACTAGTGCAAAAGCAACCCCACAGTGATACTAGTGCAAAAGCAACTCCTTGGTAAACTTCACTGGGGCCTCTTCTGACTGCAGATATCTCTATTCTCTTGCCATGTCTATTTAACTCTGTGTCTGTGTTCAGTGGCCTGTCTATTTTTGTACAAGTGCTGTCATCTGGATGCGGTCCCACCTGATTTTCATACTGCAAACATGTCCATTGGGTGGAAAGAAATTGCTGTTTTTCCTTTTTAAATCATCTGCCTGATTCTGTGAGAGAACAGACTACCTGCTTTTGTAGCCTAAATATGTATGTAGTGAAGTATGTTATGCTTTTCATTTCTTGCAAATAAATATTTTCTGTAGAAAAAAGCAAGTATGACTTGTTTGATTTCCTGATGATCGGAAAAAATCTGGGCCCTTGGCTTTCCTGAGTGTGCCAGTGTGTGCAATGTGTCCATCTTCAACATGGCAGAACCCTGGTAATTTGGTGATAGAAAAGGAAGGTAAAAAACAATGATGTGGGGTTTTACTAAAGCTGGCTGCCCCTTCCCTTTTTGAGATTAGCAGAGAATTATATCTCAGTAATGGGTGGAAATCAGGTGCGGGCCGAGGGCATTTCATAGTGATACTGATACTCAGTGCAACTCTGTGCTACAGCCCCATTAGCAGTAAATTCTCCGTACAAGTGGGATCCAGGAAGGCTGATGCTCCAGGGGGCATTGCTTCAACCCAGTGACATCAGGGCCTGTGGGGCTGATCTGTGTGGGCCAAACAGCCCTCTGCAAGGTAAGGCCTTTCCCTGCTCTGGCTTTGCACTGGGCTTGTTTAAACTGGAGTGAGCTCTTAAAAGAGCACTTTCTGCTTTGGCTTTTGGGGACTGGTCCTCTGCTGGCCTTGGCTCGTTTCCTTAGCCTGCCTCACCCCCGAGATAATTCAGGAGCTTTCTCCAGCAATTCAGAAGCTGTTCTGCCTGTGTGAGCACCCAGCATTGCACCCTACAGCCCAAACCAGCATCCAGCCAGGGGACAGAGCTGACCTTGCTACTTTGAGTAGACATGGAAAAGAAATGCCTGATTGCTTTCAGTCTGGGGACTCTGTGGCTTTGCTGGTCATCCAGGGACCTTGACGATGGATGGCCGAGTGCAGATGAGAAAATTCACCTGCGCAGAGCTGGCATCACAAATGCTACAGTGATTTGTTTTATGCTGGTTTTCTACTAGGAAGGAGACCTCATCTATGTGTACCAATCATCCCCACAATAGCAACCAAGAATTTATCTTCCACAGGAAATACTAGCCATGAAAGTAATAGTTCCAGCTTAACTGAAAATGGGAGCAAGACATGGCTTTGGTGCCTCCTTTGCAAGGCCTCTGAAAGAAGGCTGCTTTAGAGTTTGGGGAAGGCAGCCTACCACGAAAATTGGAACACCACGGCCCGCACTAAATTTGTGGCTGATGCGGATTTTCAGAAATGCCTTGATTTTAAAGAGGTTAAAGTAGCAGAAGAAATTGGCAGTGAAGGAGGAAAAACAAGGAAGCTCTTCTCCAAGAATCTAACCTGCATGCCTCTTTCTTTCCAAACAGGCAATTTCACTTGCCAGAACTATTGATCCAGGGCACTTGTTTGCAGCATCAAGCATGTATAGCATTTTTAGAGGAAAATCGTTAGACTGTGACTGATTGGGAAAGTTACCCTCAGCTCAGTTCCTCCAAGCAAACAAAACACAGACCAGTGATTAGCCGTCAGTTAAGAATCTCCTCGGATCTCCGTGTGACCCTTAAAGCATCACACAGCAGGTGATGCTGCAGGCAGGGAGTCTGTGATTAAAAAAGAAACCCACACACAATGGGGAAATGCTGTGTGATGAGCTGTCAGCCTCCCTACCTATCAGCCTCTGGGACATGCTGTTCTTGGAAAAGCATCTTACTGTTTGAATTCAAGGCTGGATTTTGATACTCCTTTCTCAGGCTGATTCCTGTTGCAGGTCAGGAGGAAGGATATCCAAATGCAGATTGTGATGCCTCTCATGGCATGTTTGGGTAGAAAGTGTTCTCCTTGTGCTGTTAGCTATTGTTTGTACCTATTTTACAACAGCATAGACTTCACCCCCCTTGAAGGTATTTCATGGAAGATTCATTCCTGATGCTCCCTTTCTTGATTTGTTTGCTTTAAGGATTTTTAGAAACATGGGCCTCATGCTTGTGGCATGCTGGTGAATTTGTCTTGCCCTATTTATTCCATGCTTCAGATTCCTGGTCTGCAAAGCCAGTGGTGGTTTCCTCCTCTCTGCTTAATCACACTGAGATTAAGCAAAGCAAGGTGATCCAAAGGAGATAGCAATTTGAAACAAAAACATATTTCCTTTCTAATGAATACTAATGCTTGGGTGTCCCTCCAGTTTGTGCCTCAAAAGTTGAAGTGATTTATTTGATTTCTCGTTTTCTTGCTGTTGCCTCTTTGTGGGCTTCAAATGGTCCCTAGGAATGATTTCTTTAAGTTTTCATTGTTGAATTAATCTTACGCTGTATTTGCATGAATTCTATTACACTGCTATAAAATTACTATTTTGTGTGTCTCTAGTAAGGAGGAAATTACAAATTCTGGCCCATACCTTTGCTGTGGTAGAGCTGAGGGAAGATAACTGCTGTAGAGTAAGTTCATGACTGTTGGGTTGTCTCAGTTTCCCTGTCTAAAGAAATGCTTAAGTTCTGGTTAGCCCTCTTTTTTAAGCTCCTTTGGTAAAAACCTGTGTTTGATCTGCTCCGCTGAGGTGGGGCCCTCCTCGCTGAGCCTCAACATCCCTCAGTTCCTCAATGGATGAGCAGTGCTCCACTAGACCTTCAAACGTTGACCAAAAGGGAATGTTTTTGTGGGTGGGTCCAATCTGTCAACACTGGATCTGGAAAGGGAAGCCGGCCACCTTACATCACAATTGAAGGAGATGCAAATACAGGCATACACATGTCTATGTGTATAAATATACTTTTATATGTTTTTTTGTTTTTCCTGAAAGTTGAATGTTGGGGGTTGACCTGGGGATGAATTTTGCATGAACTTAGGAAATATGGAACATTTAAAGTAGACTGACTTCTCACTGGCTAGCCTGGCACACTGAACAAGTAAGGTTGCCTCACCCTTTTCTTCCCAATCCCCTTTTTCATATATCCATCTCTTTTCTATTAGAAAAAGAATTTTCAGTCCCTCCCGCTCTGAATAAAACTTACTGCAGTGCGCACAGTCTGTGCACACTGGAGTGTTCAAAATGGGATTTAACAGGCATGTGAGTAATGGAATAAACCTTCCCTTGGCTTTGCTCCAGAAGGCTGAAATCCCTCCTTTCGCTGCATTTCCTCCTTCATTCCCACCATCCGCCCTGCTATTCATGGCATGCAGTATGGTGAGAAGTTTCCGCCCAGGAAAAAGAGCTCCCCACCTGCTGA
>NW_008239139.1:3262113-3264316 GCF_000691975.1 Corvus brachyrhynchos | reverse complement strand
CAGATAAGCAGGGGGGGCACCACGGAGTGATGTGAGGTGCTCCATTTAACCTGACAGCACTTAAGAGATGAGAACCCAGACCTGGGAATTCAGATCTTTGTTAGCATGATAATCCTGGATAGTGGCAAAACCTGCTAAAAATCTATTTTTGTGCTCATCCTTTCCCTCCTGGCCCAGTGGTATGTCTACAGCCACACCTTGGAGCAAACGTGATGCTCCTACAAAGTTTCTGCTGTTGCTGCCTTGCTGTATGCACAGGGATTGACAGCTACACCACAGGTGTAATTGTGTGAGCAGGGCTTTCCTTCACGAGCCTCAGACTCATAATTGCTCATATTCAGAAAAAGGCAAAGGAAGTCAATTTAGCTCTTCATGTTGCAAATGAGTCATTCAAATTGCAGCAGTGAGAGGAAAAATAGGTAATCCCGGAGCAGAGTGTAAATTTGGTCATGTGGATAAAAGGCTTATTGACAAGCAGGAGCTACAGGAGGGCTCATGCTGGAGGAGGAGGTAGCTCAGTTGCATGGATGTCCACTGGAGAGGGGGTAGGAAATCCTGATTAGTTGTTAGGCTTTGCTCCAGATGCTCTGGGGGAGGTGGAGCCATTAGCTGGGGCACAGGCCACAGAGCTGTTCTCATGCGGTCCAAAGGCTGAGAGAATAAAGCTGTGAGATGATGCAGAGTGTTCTGCTCTCCGAGTGCAAAATTCATTTGCAGTTACAGGTTTTTTAGCACATGTCATTGGCATCTCCTCATAGCAACAGGCCACACGGTTTTCACCAATGACAAAACCTCAAAAATAGCACTGGTAAGAGAGGGACTTACGGTGCCACTCCCCATTCTTGAAGCTGGCTTTTGGGCTGCCTCTGAACTACTTTTTGACAGGTCCACCCCAAGATGGTTTAGTTTGGTTCTGCTAAAAATATTTGTCACATGCTTTTAAACTGAATGCTTTCACAAGCAACACTGGGTGCTGATTTCCCTGGAAGTTCAATCAGAGACTTCCCAGTTGACGTCCCAGCTCTCAATGGAAAAGGCACCAATGGTTCCTGTAGAGCTCCATGCTGGTTTGTAGAACTCTCTGCACACAGCTCAGAGGAGGATCCGGACCTTCCTTTTACAGTTCTGCATAAGAACTTTAGTTTTGCTTCTAATAACCAAGGGCTCTACATTGCTTAATTATGCTTTATTCTGTGTGCTTCACTCGTAATTAAAAGTACTCTGAGGCTTGGGGGAGAAAAAATATATTGGGCTAAGCGCATGTGCATGCAGGGAATGTATGTGTTGGTTATGCATAGGGGTAGGACATTCCTTTGAAGGTCAGTTCAGCTTTTAAATACTCATGCTCTAGCGAAAAGAGCCACTTTTCATCACCCAACAAGCTGCTGGTGGCTACTGCCAGCGAGGGATGGGAAGATGTTAATTGGCTGGCTTGGAGGGCCTGTCAGTGCTGAAGTTGAGGTGAAAGATGTGTACACAATACGTGCTACACGTGGAGAAGCTGAATCTGTAAATGGGATTGGGAAGGAGCGAGGGTCAGGTGTCAGGCGTCTGTTGGCTGTCATAAACCTGATTGGTGCTCAAGATGTTGCAGCATTTTCATGCTGGTGCACATGGGCAGCAGGGTAATGCTGTTACCTGTTTGATTTCCAATCAGCCACTGGCTGTGCTGTGGCACAGAGTTCACAAAGAAGAGGCGAGGCTGCGTGGGGAAGTTATCTGTGGAACACGGGAGGTTGTGAAATCTGTTCCTGTAGGGTTTGCCTTCTCTGTAGAGCACTATTGTTCATGCTTCTTTCTTTTTTTTTATGTCTTTCTATTTTGGATCGCGTTAGTGTAATTCCTGCAATAATTTCTGTATAGCTACAGACCTCGACCTTTTCTGTACTTTTTAATCTTATTGTCACTGCCAGCTGAAACATGCTGACCCTTTCCTCTGAAGTTTTCCGTAGTATCCCCTAGTGAAGAAAATGGAGAAGCAGGAAACAAGGTGGGAGTACAATTAACTTTACGAAGGGGCACCGTGCTGCTTTATCAGAAGATGTCTCTGCTATTGGGTGCTTTGCTTCTGAGTGCACCAAATTGAGCTCACCTGGGGAACAACCTGGAAGCAATTGGTAGACGAGCAAGCGCAGGTGTAGGAAAACGAGGGCGCCGCTGGGTGCTCCGGGGCACCTGGGCTCACTCTCGAAGGCGTTCGCAG
>NW_008239139.1:3258685-3261563 GCF_000691975.1 Corvus brachyrhynchos | reverse complement strand
GGCCGGGCAGCGGTGTGAGGGCAGCACCCTGGAGCCTGAGGGGCTTTTCCTTCCTCCCACAGCCTGAAAGAGCTCTCCCAGATCGGCTTTCCCTTAAGCCAGCGAGCGACCTGCTCTCAGCCCCGCTACTGCCGTCAGGTTTAGGGTGCTCCTCCGGCGCGGCAGCGCCAGGGGAGATGGGGACCGTGACGGGGAATGTGGGTGAACTTCAGAGTTGCTCCGAGCCAGAGTCGGAGATCTTGCCCGGGGAATAGGGCTGCCTGTGCGCTTTGCCCTTTTCAGTAAAAGCACAGCCGCCCGTGACCCCGGCGCCTCCGAACGCTCGTTAAGGGGATCGGAAAAGCCTTTCTGGCGGCACCGCTGCTCCCGGGAGGGGTTTCTCTGCGGGAATTCTCCAGGAGTGCAGTGTCCCTCTCCCTGCCTGCTCCCCACCCGCTCTGGCCGCCGTTGCATAAGCCCCAGCGGCTGATAAGATAGGGGGGCTGCTGTGCCCAGCACCCCACGCGTGGCTGCGGGCTGAGTCAGGGTCTTCCGTTTTTATGGCCGTGCATTTACCTCACTGGTCTGATGCCAAATAAATGGGTTTGTTCCTCCTGTAAATACACCTGCGTGAAGGACCCGTCGGTGGGGCTTGTCTGCTCTTCTGTTACCAGCTAGGAGCTGTTAATTACCAGCATCTGCTGAAACGAATTGCTGTCTGAGACGCTTCATGCCAAAAAGTTTTTGAGCCTTACCTAATTCTAGCTGTAGAGCCCCTGTGGAGGCAGCACACCATCAGTAACTAGTGTTCTAGTGTGCTTAGGGATGAACCCTCTGAGCTGGGAGGATAGAAAACACAGAGCTGTTACTTGTCTCTGCAGGAAAAGGGTGTCTCTAGCCCCAGGTAAATTAGCTGAAGAATTTCCCCTGCCGTGGGGATGCTTAACGTGCTGTCAATTTACAGCTGGGATAACTTAGGAGCCGGTCTGAGTCTAAGATTTGCAGGTGGCAGGGCTTAAAAATGATGTAATTAAACACTCTTCGTAGCTGAAGTTTTATATAATACTTGATGTGTGCAGAGAGACTTTTCCCAGCAGTGAGTGTGAAGTTTGGGATGATTCATTCTGGACTCAGTAAGGTGAGCAACGGGAAAATGAAAACTTACTGGACACCTCTGAAACAAACATTACATCAGTCAGCTCTTGGTACTTTTGCACCTCTACCCTGACAATTTCTTTAGCTTGTACCGTTTAGGGGCAACTCCACTGCAGAAAATGGCAAAGTCTGAGGTGAGCTTTTGAGATCAAGTGGCTGCTAACGAGGCAGATTTGCTCATGTGTCTGCTCTTGGGACAGTAGGCAAGGGGTTTGCAATAAGTCTTCTACCTGTTTTTTTGAGGGGAAAGGGAAGAGGAGATAGTAAAATCTGTTTTTAATGTTCTGCTCTCTAGATTGCCCTGTTTTTTTGAGGGGAAAGGGAAGAGGAGATACTAAAATCTGTTTTTAATGTTCTGCTCTCTAGGTTGTCTTAGAAGTGTGTTAAAGATGTTGGTATTCTTGAAGTTTTCTGCATGGTCGTTATTTGTAAGGGCTTCATAACAAATGCTTTTAGGAGGAAATGTGGGGTTTTTTTTCCTCTTCTTTCTCCTCTCCTTCATCTATGCAAGTCCTGAACCTTCAGATACAAAAGCCTTTTCTTAAGCATCTCTTGATGCATATCACTCGCTCTACTTGACTTAAGATATGTGCAAGAAAGTACATTTTCTTTGCATCCTTGGATTTCCACACCTTTTCCTGATTTAGAGCTGGTTTCCTACAGATAATATGCACTTTATCATTTATCCATAATGAGAACAATCTGGATAGACAGTAGAGTAAATAACTTCCACAGAGGACCTCCACTGAGTTCTCCACACCCTGCAACCCCAGGCTCTTTAAATTGCTACCATTTCTCTCAGGAAATTAAGGTTGCTGAAATACACTTGCAAATGTAAATGACTATATCAGGTCTAGGAAAACCTATTTACATTGGCACTTGGACTCCCTTATCCACTGGTACAATAGAAATTATTCAAGGCTTCATACAGCCTTTCAAAGAGCTCATTTAGGGCTCTCTATGCAGGTGCATTACACTGCTGTACACAGCCATAGAGCTGTATTTATACATTCAGGAAAAAAACCCCAACAGTTGGAACTTGCTTAAAATAATAAAGATGCATGAAAATTCATGTAAAAAATAAATCTATTGGTGGTAGTTGAAGGAGTGAAATGGGAGGTCAGGGTATTGTTACAAGGGAAAAAAAAGGAAGAAAAAACTTCTGCTGTACCAACATTATTAAACTGTAGTTTGCCTGAGACTGGGCCTCAAATATTATCTTCCTCCCTCCCTTTTGTTTTGTTGTTAAAAAGCGAATGTCTTCAATGTAACACATCTCTAATTAGCTGACATTGTTGTTGCATGCAAATAACCTGTTTGTTTCTCTAGAACTGTACCAAAACTATGAGTAACATATTCAGAAATCAATGTTTTGTACCGGTGGGGCCAGTAGCTTGAAAAGCAGAAACTGCTGTATTAACTATGCCACGATTTTGTGTAGCAAATACCAACGTAGGCGTGTTTGTCCCCCAGTCAAACCGGCAGGAGGAAAAACTTGCTTTGAATAACACAGATATGCCTCGTGGGGAGCTTGAAAATTCCCGTGCCCTTGCCATGTTCCCAGCCTTATCCACCGTGCCCCTGGCGCTCCCCAAAGCTCGGGGTCCGCACCCGAAGCTCTGTTGCGAGCAGAGCTGTGCTCTCCCCGGCACTCTGCTCTAATCACGGCTCCATGCGCGCTGGGGCTGTGCCGCTTTCCCGTGCTTCGTGTGCGGGAGCTGGTGGCTTTCCAGCGCGGCTCCCC
>NW_008239139.1:3221369-3253989 GCF_000691975.1 Corvus brachyrhynchos | reverse complement strand
CCTGCTGAAAATCTGAAATACTGGCTCACAAAATGAAAACTTTTTTTTTTCTTAAAAATAAACTGATAGAACCAAAAGTTCAGTTTCCCGCCCTACTGTGAAAAGATTGGCAAATGAAAACAGAAAAGTGAATTAAATACGTACATCTGCCAGAGAGAAATGCTTTCTACATTTGGTCCTTGGAGTAGTATTTGCCCATACATTTCTAGACCCAGCAGAATATTTACAAGATAGTGGAACAGAAAGCAGTGAGGTAATATTTTCCCCCCTTAATTTGTATTATTTTGTCATTGCAGAATTTGTGAGGAACCTCATGGTGTCTTTTAGGTTACGTAGAGATTAAAGTTGCTTTCCTGAAGTAATTCTTGATATAAAGAGAAATTCAGATTATAGCAAAGATGGATGCACTGTAAGAATATTTCCACAATAAAAAGCTAAGGTAAGAGGAAACCTTGGAAATAAAGCATTACGTGGTAGTTTCCTGCAGGTATTTGCAGGTCTAAAATCTAATCTGAAATGCAGTCTTGTAATTTAATTGTTTATGCTTAGAGAAATAGTAAAAGTAACAAATAAATGAATAAAAACCCCAACCAAACAAGAAATCATCCTTTAAAAATCAGAACAAACAACACAATCTAAAAGGAAGAAATCAATAAGGCAAATGGTGTTTAATTTCTTAACTAAATGTTATTTAGAAATCCAGGGAATCTTGATTAGTGGTATTGGAAATAAAAATAAAGTTGTAATTTTTAATGGCCCTCTTGTGAGAGCTCAAGTGGTGTTCTCCAGTGACAAGTGTATGCCAGTTTTTCTAGAGAACGTAATTTCGTTTTGACCAACCAGAAATCCTGACTGAGGCAGTGGGTGGCAGGCTTTAGAAGTGTTGCTCGTACGTGAGTCAGGAATTTCCAGATGCGGGGCCATAATGAACCATCTCGGAGTCCTGTGCCGCTAACTGGCAGCGTCCTGGCAGCTCAGTGGTCGCGCCTTGTCTTTGGCAGAGGTGTCTTGCTCCAGCAGGGAATCATGCACTGCCCTTTTGGTAATGGAAGAGGCTGGAGGCACTGGTTTCCCTAGCTCACTGTGCTCCTGGCCACCCAGTTCCACTCGTGGTGGAATGAGTCACCGTGAACAGTCACCATCTCAAATAGGTGGTTTGAGGTTCCTTGGCTGAATTTTCTCCCCCAGTTGCCAAATGAATCTTTTGGGATGTGCCCTGTGTGCTTTCCCGCCCCTTCCTCTGCAAGCAGAAGCCAAGAATTGAGCTGGCCTCTCCCCCTGCACCATCAGCAAGAACTGCTCCTCTGCCATGGCAATAAGTAACAGGAGTTATAATTAGAGTTGGTTTTGTCACTGCATTTGAAGGGGAAAAATTATGGCAAGGAAATTCCAGGAAATCCTTATTACACAAGCCCTGTCATTGTTGATGAGCATATAAGTACCTGAGGCTACAGATGGGGACCAAAATAGAAATGTAAACAAAGGTAACATGCTTATTTTTTTGGTTCTTTTATTTTCAGACATGATAGCGACCGTAAAACGCGCATCACTTCTCAGTAAATATTAAATATAGACAGGATAGTAGAGGTGCCTCCTATTACTAAGGCTTAATTGTTTTATGAAATGTGACAACATTTACTAGTGTACTGTGAAATATTATAAATAATTAAAGCTGAATGACATTTGTAAAAATGAAAACACCCAACACAAGCTTTTGATCGTTTGATTGTGTTGTTTTATTTTACTTAAGTTCCCTTAAATCTTAACACATTCTAATGCTGTAAATGTGTGTGGTTGTTCTGCATGAAAATGATGGATAGATTTTTATCTTCTACCAAATGTCAAGGAAATAATTCTCACACTCTGGCCTAATCTCAGAGGATGTGTGTGCAACTGTCTTTGTTAGAAGTGGTGGGTAGGTACTGTGCAGTCCTGTTACCACCCACTCGTGTAACAGGAACTCGATTTACTTTGTCACCTAAGACTTTCATCACCATTTTGTTTCCTCCCAAAGCAGATTACTGGATGTTTTTGGTACATGAGGGGGCTTTCATGAAGCTATTTGATTTATAAAGCTTTGAGGTGGAAACTCTGTGCTGCAGCAAAATGCAGAAAAATGCTAGGATAGTCAGAAAGAAGAATTCTGCCATGGGAAAATCAAGTTGACATTTAAGGTTCCCTCCTGACATTGAGTTGTGGCTGCCAGTGTGGCCATCAATGTCTCTATGTAGCACAAAGTAAAGGGGACAATCTTTGAATTTAGAGTGTGTCTCACATTCTCCCTTCTGTATCTGGGCTTAGCAGCACCTCACAAAAGAGGTGTTGTGAGTGGTAGCTCTGACTAAAATTACACATGAGCTGCAATGGAATTATGCACATAGTCAGAAGGAGATAAGTGCATCACTGATCTGAATGGGTGAGCCTCTGTGAGCACATAATGAAGCTGTTGTGTAGCACAGGCACGGACCTGTACGCTCAGATTGCCCTGCAGGTGGAAAATTTCATCGTGTAAAAAGTGCTGAATCAGGTGCCACATAACTTTGATGAAGTGGAAAATCACTTTTGTTCTTTCTGGTCCTTTGGAATAAATGAGCAGGTAATCAGTTCTGCTCTCCCGGGTCACTCATGGGGCTCATGAAATTATTTTCTAGAAGCCTCACCAGACTTTTGACAGATTTGTTTGTTTGGGTTTTTTTTTTTTGTTTTGTTTTGTTTTTTAATTAAAAAATATTTTTTATTTGGCAACTTGGCTGAGTTTTTGGGAAGGAGATGTGTATAGGCAACAATCTTCTGTGCTCTTTCTGTTCCTTTACTGGTACGTGCAGCAGAGCCTGGGCATGAGATACACACGTGACAGTCAGACAAAGGATTTCACTGATGTTAAGGAAAAAGAGGAACAGGGGAAAGAATAATAATAAAAAAATGGTCAGGAATGGCAGCCTCACATCTTTGTATCCCCTTCTAGTTACAGAACTGTCAGTGAAAAATTTTGCCTTGGAAAAGAAAGGATGTAGAATGTTGGAGCTCTTTTTTTATCTCACTTTACAAAGTTGTTGTTTTGCTTTTTTAAAAGCTCTTTGTAAGTGGAAGTGGTGCATGATCTCAAGTGTATTTGACATGTTCACCCACATGTCCCAGTGTTGGTTTGGGGAGGTTTTTTTTCACCTTCCTTCTTTTAGTTTTTGGACGATTCTATGGTTTGTTGCTCTCAGCAGAGAAAAGCTGTGTGGGACTGGGTATATTTGGAAAAAAAGTGTTAAGAGTACCTCTAGAGAGCCTCTGTGTGTGTGTGTGTGTGTGTAGGGAGACTGTAGAGGCCTCCATATGGGTTAGTGCTGGGTATTTGGTGTCTGTGTGGTTAAGGTGATGGCCTTTCAGGGTGGAGAAGGTGTATGGTGGGACATGGGCACGAAGGACTTTGCTGGGTGTTTTAAAAGGTGCAGCCTTGTGGGAAAACCATCTGTGCTTTCATCAAATAACTGCTGGGCCTTCTGTGGGCTCAGAAATGTATACCAGGGTGTGTTGTGTGTTTGTGGGCCTTGGTGCATGCTCTGTGTAAATATCCAGGGACAGAGATGAAGTGATGTCATTATGTTGCTAATTCCAATGTATGGTGTGTGGGTTTTCAGCCCTTTTCTGTCCTTTCCTCTGAGGTAGTACATGTTTATGCATATAAAATGTTAATGTGCTTGCTCATGGCGAAGGCCACGGGTCTGATGGAAAGTGCAGGGCCCAGAGCCGTGTCCCAGGCTTCCAGGCACGTTTCTCTCTCTTTCAAAGCCCCCAGGTCTCTCTGGATTCACTTCTAATTTCTGTCTGTACTGTGTTTTTCCCTTCTGTTTTCCTGTATCTCTTGGTGAGGATCTGCTGGGTACAGTTGCTTCCCTGGTGCCATGTTGTGCCAGCCCCTGGATTCTCCTGTTACCCTTTCTCTTGGGATGTTGAGCTCCTGGTGTGGCTGTTTCTGATGCACGTGCAGCCCACTTCATGCTGCCAGCA
Source organism: Corvus brachyrhynchos (assembly GCF_000691975.1). NCBI lineage: Eukaryota > Metazoa > Chordata > Aves > Passeriformes > Corvidae > Corvus > Corvus brachyrhynchos. The sequence goes on along the minus strand of NW_008239139.1, from coordinate 3,249,990 downwards.
GGGAAATTGATTGCCTTTCAGCCAGCTCATAAAGGCTTTTTTTTTTTTTTTTTTCTACCTAGAAACTTGTCTTTTGTGTTTTGCCTATAAAGGAATTCCAGGAGGATTTTGTCGGTGAAGATTAAGATGTGTGCAGTCCTCACACCAGCACCACCTTGTCTAATGTGTTGGCTGCCATGGGCCACAGATTGGCACAGACTGTCCAGTCTGTGCTTGAATCTGTCTCTGAGTAAAACACTAAGCTTGGGATGACTGTGGTTAGGAAAAAAAAGGTTTTTCTGCCTTAAATTTCACTAGAATTTTTTTGCTTATAAAAGACCACAGTCCCCCATCTTAGTCTGCAGAAGAGATCCACAAATGAAGTAGGAGACTGTGTAGTGTCAAGGAAGAGGCTGTTTGCTTTTTGACTCCAAAAAAATCTATTGTGCTGGTTAGAGCAGCACAATAGAGCATTAGGAAAAGAGCACTTTTCCTAATGGGAAAGTGCTACTTCATAATTTGGTTCATCCAACTTTCTTTTTTTTTTGAGAGATTGTAGCATGAAATTCTACCTACAAAGTTTTCCAGCTCACCCTACCTCAAACTACAAAGTGTAATTCTTGCCCATTGGACGTTGTCTCAGCTTTTTCCACCTGTAGGGCTGCAATCTGTGACAATACAGAACACAGGCAGTGTAGGGGCTGAGTCTTTGTAGATAGGCTCCGAGAAACAGAGGGAAAGGAACATAAAGTGACTTATTTTAGAGTGCAGATGGAGTCCGTGGGAAAAAGTGGGAACAGATCTTCAACTCTAGCACTTAGAGTAAGACCTCTCATCCAGGCCAAAATGAGACTGGAAGAGAAATGGATTGAAACCACAACTTTTGGTAAAAACCTGAAAGTTGGGGGAGAGGCAGAGGACAACTGTGCATGAATATTATAATTTGATCTTGCTTAGAGTATAATGTACCCAAATATACCTAAAGGGGGCCTACAGGAAATCTGGAGAGGAGCTCCTTGAAAGGGTGGGTAGTGACAGGACCAGGGATAATGGCTTTAAAATGAAAAAGGATGGGATTAGACTAGATTCCTGTTAAGAAGAAATTCTTTCCTGTGAGGGTGGTTAGGCACTGGAACAGGTTGCCCAGAAAAGCTGTGGATGCCCCATCTCTGGAAGTGTTCAAGGCCAGGTTGGATGGGGCTCTGAGCAAGCTGGGATAGTGGAAGTTGTCTCAGCCTGAGGAAGGGGTGTTGGATCAAGATGATCCACAAGGTCCTTTTCAAACCAAAGCATTCTTTGAGTCCAGGAAGTTTTGCTTCTGACTTCTTTCACTGAGCATGTGAGAGGGTTCATTTTTAAAGAGCTTCAGTAGCCTGAGGCTGCCACAGGGCACTAAGTGGTTCTTCTGAATGTCTCAACACCTTCAGCTAACTTAGTGAAATGGCTCAGCATAAAGGTGGGGAAGAGGCTGAGGGAAAAGGGAAGGATTTGTTAGGTGGTTCTGAGGAATGAATGATCACTAACTGCTATGCTTGTGACAAAGGAAGCTGGTGCAGGGCTGACCTTGTCTATGCTCTGGGATTGAGCATGGTATTTCCCAGTACCTGTTTATGCTGCATTTTTGAGGAAGTTTAGTGGTTTGAAGTGCTTGTGCTAGAAAAACCTTGGTAATCAGGTCCCAAAACTTTCAGTCCTGGTTTTCCATTACACTGCAGCTCTGAATGGCACTGCCAGAATCCCTTTCCATTTAACAGCTGTTTGAAAGCTTAGTTAGATTCAAAACTTACAGCTCCTAACGGGAAAGTGCTATTTCATAATTTGGTTCATCCAACTTTTTTTTTTTTTTTTTTTTTTTTGAGGGGTTATAGCATTAAATTCTACCTACCAAGCTTTCCAGCTCACCGGCCCTACAGACTGCTTAACACTAATCCCTGCTGCTGTAGACAAATGGCCATGCAGTCAGAGAGAAGGGAGGTGTGTAATTGTGCTTGGGATTGAGGCATAATTGAACACATCGTTGCTCCTCCTGTGGCTAAGCATGAGAGATGAGAAGATGTAGGATTCTCTTCCCCCCAGGCTGCCAATAAGGTGTGTACCATCAGCAATGAGGTCACTCACTGGCAGTGGGGAATGGTGCTGCAGGCAGCCCTATAACCTCAGCTGGGCTATGGATGCATTGCAGAGATAAATGATATTGATGCTTTTGGTTGCCTGACTCTGTGCAAGAGCTCTTGGAGGAGAGATGTGGGCTCCTTTTCAATGTCCAGGGACTTGGAGGAAGGTGCTTAGTGGTCAGAGGTGTGGGTAGTGGGAATGTGGTGGGTGAATACTTTGTCTTGCTTTTTAATATCCTTTTCAGATTTATTCAAAATTATCCATTCCTCCCTCGCTGTTACTAAGGAGCTTGTGTTTAATATGTACATCTAAAATATGTACATATTAAGGCTATATGATACAGAAGTGTTTGGGGGTATGAGCTGGTGCTTTTTAAAGAAGGAGAAGAAAATTATCATGTTTAATAGAGACGTAATTGTTAGAACCACTATGGTTATGTAGAACTCGCTTCAATATTTGTAATTTCACCAACTTCAAAGTATTTCAAAATTGTAAAATTTGTTTCAATATTTCTAATTTCTTTCAAATGTTCTTGAGTTTTGCTTGTCATAAAAACAAATAGCAAAGTTCTTGGTAGTCAGATTATATTTCTTCTAAATTGTGTGACTCATCAGGAAGCTTGACCCACTGGGGAGCATTTTCCAAGTGGGGCAGGGATTAAGCTTCAATTGCACAGATTCATCAAAGATGATGAGTCGAACACCTTAGAATCCCTCTGTGCTCTGAAACTGCTCCCTGATGTGTAATATGCAGGAGAGAGGACTGCCTGTGATGCTCTGAGAGGTGCCATGGGGTTTCTGGGCACAGTAGGAGAGGGTGAGGAAGCAAAATAGCTTTAAAGCCTGTTAGCATTAAAAGATGATGAGAAAATACCTTCCTGTCATCACTTTATTTCATTAGGTTGCTAACGAGTTTCCTCTAGGGATGGTAATGGGGTAGTTCTGATGCTTTTATCCAATTAGTGAGTGATCCCAGGAGTATATCCTTTTGTTGTGAAAACACATCGAGGTTCATTCCTCCTGGAGCATTGCATCCTGCAGGTGCTCTGAAGGCAATGAAATGCCATGTGAAGGTGCATGCTAGGTCAGGTCCTTCGTTATTAATTGCTGATGTTAGCCCAATCTATGGTTTTGAGATGGAGCCCTAGAGGGCAATGGACTCTCCTGTGAAAGTAAGTGAAATGCCAAAGATGTGAATAAAGTTTCACTCTCAGTGTTGAGGTTATTTGTAAGTTGAGACACTGAGAGAATTCGCATTTTAAAAACCCTCATGTAGATAGGAAGCAGAAGATAAGTGCCTTTGATGCTGCTGCCTTTAGGGATATCCAGCACCAGTGCCTTGCCAGCTGCCTGTGCTCGTAGGAACCTTTGCTTCTGGCACTACGGCCACCTCCAGGTTTTAGCTTGATTTGAAATTACATTTCAAATGAAGAAGGAATTAGCAGCAGTACTGATGCAGCTGACATGTTTGGTTGTGGGTGGCCTTCCATTAGTGAAAAGAGCTTGAACTATTCCTTGGTTTTCATTTTTGTCTCTGCAGGTAGCCAGCAGTTGAAACTTCTCTTGTAGGGCAGTATATCTGGCTTTGTGGCAGGTAGTTTTGTCCCTGGCCAGTGTCTACCATGAGAGAATTTATGTCTTTCTATATCTTTTGGTTGCTCTCTGCCCTTTTAATTCTGTAATTTTCCTCTGTTGCCCTGCCTTCACCGAGACACCAGTGCTCTGTGTTATTTATATACCTGGGGCTGTGCAGTGCATGGTACAACGGACGAAGAACACGGAATTATATGAACACTGGGATTCACATTCTACAAGGTTAGATTTAAGTTACTGAGGTTGCTCAAACAGTTTTTTCCTGCCTCCAAGGTTAGTGTGAGCTTTTTAGTGCAGTGTTTTATCTCTGATTCTTTACCATCAAGATGCCCATAAGCTGCCTCCTTTCCCCTTTAGAATTGCAATATAGGGAGTTTCCAGGCCCTGCAGTGGTAGGCTGTGTTGCAGGGGTTACATGCTTTTAAAGTGTAATTGGAATAGAGACTGTTTTTTGACTCCTTCCTGTTTGTACAATGCAAACCTATGGCAAAAGTAAGAGGTACTACTTACCCTCTCCAGCTTTTCAGCTTTTACTTTGTTCAGCTTTTTCAGGTATTGAAGGAATGCTGAGAGGTGTCTGACAAACCCCACTGATGCATAATGAACAGTGCTGGAGCAGGCTCACAGTGGGTTGGGTACGAGGTAGTGCTGTGATGCTTGCCTGGGCTCTCTTTAGGCTTTGTGAATCTTGATGCAGCCTGGACAGCAAACAGCAAAACAGTGCTTTTCATTTCCTTGAGTGTGATATGGACCATGTCATCGTTTGATAAATGTGCTGTGTTCCAGAGTGAACAGCAAAATTACCGAGTGTCGGGTTATTTGGCCTCTGTCTTGGCAGCATTTTGCTTCTCTTTTTTCAGCAGAGAGGAGAAGGATGAGTAATGTTGGCTGTGATGCTGGGGCAGCTACAAGTTGGATTGAGACCAATGAAGCAGTTAGATGCTCCCTCACAGATTTTACATATGGTGTTTAGAAACTGCTGCCCTGATGGTCTTCAGTCTAGTGGCCTAGGAGTGGCAGCTCTTTCCCCAAAAACTCCCTTACCAATCAAACCTTAATCCATTTGAGAGGGAGAAAAACCATAACCTTCAGCAGGGATGGCTGCTGGCAGCCTGGCTGGCTCTGGTGCCCTCCAAAGGGAGGGCTGGCAGAAACATAGCTTTTCTGCTTTCCAGAGGAGATCCTACATGTCATTTCCTCTGGGAATAGCCTGGGCTTTCCCAGTGCACAGCAAGCTGCTGTCCAGACCCCAGACTCTTGGGGATGTGATGGACATGAACAACGTAAGCCAAGCATTATGTAGGTTTATCCAAGCCCGTGGGCAGTCTCAAGCCAGAAGCACTCTAAGAAATGCTGTCCAGGGCAGGACAAACCCAGAGAAAGTGTTGTATGACCTCCCCTCTTAAAGAATGTGTTTAGAAAAACCTCATATATGATAATCTTTTTTGGTGGCATTTGTTTTTATTTTGAGTAGAATAAATTCAGCTAATTCTTAATTTTTTTTTTTTTTTTTTAATGAAGGGCGCAAGGCTGAGCTATCTCTGGCTGCAACTGGAAGAGGTGTTTAATATGACACACAAGTAATTTTATTTCCTCATAGATAATCTTCTAGAGTCACCTATTCAAGAGGAAGGCATGTATTCTTTACAATTTTTGCCTCGTGTCTGGTGAAAACGTGAGGGATCAGATAGCAGGGAATTTAAAAGAAAAACCTAATCTAATCCCTTGGTTGGGCAATATGATATTTTGTCCCTAATCCCTGGATTGCTCAGTACACTCTTCTCCCCTTACCCCCACCTCCTTTGTGCAGAAAGGAAAGCACGGAAATGTAATTCTGCCATCAGCAGATGATGGGTTGAGGCTGTCTTTTTCCTGCCCATACAATAGCTGCTTACATTTCCCATTTCCCTTCTTTCTGAAGAAAGGCTTTGCTTTTGCTGTTTATATTAGTACCTGGTCCAGTAAGCCACAGTTGCTGAGCCCGAGTGCGGGGGCTCCTCTCCTTTCACAGATCATGCTATTTTTCTGTGGGAAGAGAAGATAAGATGACTAATTTGGGGAGAGAGAGAAGGAAGAAGGGAGCTGACCTCTGGCTTTGAAAGTGCTGGGTTCATTCCTCCTCATTTCCTAATTGGTAGGGGCTGTTGTCTGCTCAGGAAGAGGTGCCGTGCAGACCAAGGCAGTGAGAGCTTCCATCACACGCTGATTATACCCCTCTTCTGACTTAGCAGAAAAAGAAGGTAATTCACTTTCTTTTCAGTCTTTGGCCCTAGTCCTAGGATTGCTCAAGTCTTTTGCTTCACAAAAACTGGAGATCATCCCATTTTACATGTGAAGTGCCAAGATACCAAATGGCCTTGCCTTTCTGCCACCAGTGATGTTATTTTACTATCCTTTGCAGCTGTGCATCTTATCAGTTATAAAGCTGAACTTTACTGTCTCCTGAAGAGTATGGATGTGGGCCTGCTCCATGTGTCTACTTCTCCCATCTGCTTGTGCTGGGAGCTGTAGGTGACAAAAATAAGATTTGATCATTTCAGCCCAGTCAGAGTTTTAGCTGACCAAAGATCGGCTTCTCCAGTGGGTCACCAGCAATTATGAGACAAGGAGAGGAAGGAAGGGTGGTGCACACTTAAAGTGCACTAGGTGATGCTTTGTAACAGTAAATTTTACAAGCTTGAAAGAAGCCATTAGGCGTATGAAATGCAGAGAGAAAAAAAAGGGGGAGGAAATGATCTGTGAGAGCAAAATCCACACTCAACTTCACCTGATTTGATGCAATGGCTGAAAAAGAGAAAGATGTGGATTTTTCTCCTGTAGGAGATGCAGCTTGCTGTCTCATGAGGCTGTTCCCTGGCAAGCCATCTCTCCTGCCCACTCTGCATCATGAGGATCATGTGCAGAAAACATGGTGCTCTCCTGGGTTTTGCTGTGTCTGAGCTGTGCCTGCACAGCAGCCCCTGATTCTGCATGGTAGCCCCTTTCCCAGCCATCCCTACCCAAACACAGTGGGAGCTTTTTGTTTCTGATTCAGTCACTTTGCAAACAGTGTCACAATTTGTCAGGTGCTGAGCATGATATTTGCTTGATGGAAATGTTGGTCCTATTGTGAATCAACCCTAACAGCTTCTCGCAGCGAGGTTGTAAGACAATGAGACAAATTTACTACAGAGGCAGACAAAGCAGCTTCTATTATGTGTGGAACCACAAATAATAGGAGCAGAAATGAAAACCAGTGAGAATATCTTTGTGTTGGGTGGTTGCAGGCACAACAGTGCGCGTCAGCGGCTGGCTCGAGTGACGAAGGTGTTGGGGACAGCCAGGTGAGCCTGGAGGGCTCGTGCCTGGTGTGGCTGAGCTGGGGGTGTGTGCTGAAACACAAAGAAGATTTCAAAGCCATTCTGTGAAGAGTCTGCTCAAACAGGGAGGCAGTGGGAAAACACGTTTGTTTCTTAGAACAGTGACCTTTCACTCATCCTAAGAAAGCTGGGCGTGAGGTAATACTTGTGAAGGTACCACAATACATACATTCACTTGTAACTCCAGTCTTCTCTAGTGGAGAAGGGTAGCTTAAAATCTCCCAGGGGAATATTCTCATTTTAACATTTTAATTTTGACATAATATTTTCCAGCTGAAATCTTCTGGGGAAGATGTTGATTTGTTTAAAAAAGCCTCCCAACATGACCAATATATTTATATCTTCATCTTGTAAGTGAAATATAGAATGGTTGATATTATGGCTCCTTTTGTTCATGCTGAGTTCTTTTTTTCACTCTGATTCAGAAGAGAAAAGTGATTTTGTTTTGATTTGAAACATGAGAATTTCCCAATGAGTGTGCTGCATTCTGGCAAGCCAAAGTTGTTATTTGGAGTGTTTGTGAAACTGTCTTGGTCACGATTCATTTTTTTGTGATAGAAATGTGTTGTAATAACCATGGTCAGCCCTACCACACTTAGCCTCTTCTGAGCTACCAGAGACTGAGCAAACAAGGAAGATGAATTGGCCTCTGATTGCTAGCAGGAGCTTCTTGATGTCATGATTAAAATATGTTATCAGAGTAATACTGAGTGGTGGATGGCCATCCAAATTTTTACAGCTGAAGAGGGAGGTTGTTCTCCAGGGATGTCTGAAAGCTGAATGTACATCAGGTGTACGGTTAACGGTTGGCTTTTTCCTTCTCTTTCTGAGAACGTTCTGTATCTGGGAGTCTTTCTCTGCAGCTGCTCATGGAATGTAACTGGTTAGTAGAAAGCCAAGTAGTCACTTACTGGCAACAACTCCTGTCTTACAGAGAGAATGGAAGTGATGTCTGATGTTAGTCTGAAAAGTCTTCTTCCCTCAGGAAGTGTTGACCTGCTCTTTAGCCATTTCTGCCGCTCCTTTCTGAGCATGGAGCAGTTGGACCAGCATTTACCCTCTCTCAGGGAGGGGGTACCAGGGTGTTGGATCTTGGCAGGATGATGGTCTCTCCCACCATGCTCTGGTTGCTGAGCACCACAGTGTGCTTTCCTCAACAGGGCGAGAATTTTGTACAAGTCAAATTTCCGTGGGATTTGGCTCTCTGGACTGAGGAGCTCCTATCCAACTGGTCTGGGAAGCAGAAAAGAATGACTATGTGGGGAGGGTTAATGACAATCTTCTGTTCAAGACCGAAGGGTTTTTGGTAACTGCAGCCTGGCAACAAATATAGGAGATAGGCAAAATAGCAAGGCAGCGTTTGTTATAGTAAATTATGTCTGGACAAGGGATTGCTGAATTGTCAGCCACAGAACAGTGTCTGCTTGTACTGCTTTTGCTGTTCCAGACATATATCTCCCACAGGATTTAAGAACTTTCTTGGGAAGAGACCATGTGAATGTGCAGTTCTTGCCATTAAGACTAATGCATTTCCTTCTAATGGCTCTGCTGTGATGAATCAGTCCCCACGTGCGCGCCTTGGTGGTTGGTGTCACGCCCTGCTGGCTCTGGAAAAATTGTGAGTACTGGTATGTGTGAAGAAGTCAGTATGAGGAGAGGAGGAATTATTCCTGAAGGATAATTTCAGGCTGGGGAGACTACCTACCCCTACTCAATGGTCATTAGCACGTGAGAGAGTCTTCTCCAGAGGACCGTTTTGCCAACATAATTCTGGCTCTAAATTGTCCTCTGGAAGAGCCCATTTCTATTGACTGCAGGCAGTCCATGGAAAGCAGTCTCACAAAGCTAAAATTAGTTTTTATGTGGGCCCTTCCTACGAACACGATGAATAGATGTATATGCTTGTTAGTGTTCCACAAATGTTTCCAAACAAACAAACAAAAAAAGGCAATATATAGAATTTTTCTTGCAAAAAGTTTTTTTTTAAGTGGGTTTTTTTGTTGCTGTTGTTGGGTTTTTTGGGTTTTTCTGGCAAGATATAAATCTGTCTTGAAGTGGAAGTGGTGACTTCTTTTAGTGGATGCTGGCAAGTATGTCAATTTTATAAAGTGCTGCAATATCTCTACAGCCAAATAGAGACGTTGCCATTTTGCCTGCTGTGACCTGCATCTTGAAAATGAACTGCTTTGCCAGCTGCAGGGGCGGGGGGGAGCCACTTGTTCTGTGATTTGGTCCTAGTGCAGGACATGAAAGTAAATCTCTTCCCTCTCTGGGGTGTATATATATATATCTATCTATATCTATATATATATATATATCTAGGGGTGCACATTTGTTGTGTGTTTTGTGAGCTACAATAGATTGCCTGGAAAGTAAAATGCATGGATTGACCATGACTGCTGGTCTCTCAGGATTGTTCTTTAATGGTTCAAAGACAGCCCTGGCTGCTGAAAGAAGCATGTGTTAGAGGAGGGTTGGGCAGGTGCCTCTGTGCAAGTCCTGATGTTATTCTGTGGGACAGCCCCTTTTTTGGTGAGCTTTGCTCTTAGCTTAACATTTGCTGTTCCTCTAATTCATTTACCTTGCCAGAATGGCACAAACAAAACCTGCAGTGGGGAAGGAATGGGGACAAATCATCTTTATTGTGAATATGTGACACCTCCAGCTGTTGATGATGTGCTGAATGGTACCTGGGTGGCTGATATTTGACCTCTTTATTCGTTTTACATTTTTCTTTCTTTGGTTTGTTGGGAGCCTGAAAAGCTAGAGATGAAATGAAAAAGGACTAAAGAAGGGTAAATCACTTCAGGCATTCAAGTGTGTTTGTGATTATTCTGCAGGAAGAGAGATGACAGACTGTGGTTATTTGGCTTACAAGTAGAAGAAAATATGATGAAATAAGTGAGCTCAGGGGCTTTTTCTTTACTTGCCATACATGATTGTTTTGTGTGTGTTTAATAGGGACTTCAGTGCTGCAGCTAATCATTGAAGGGAAGTATTCAGTAGAATCCAAAGAAGGATTAGGTTTTTATGGGAAAATGAATTGCATTTGTAGCAAGTCTGACTACTGAGTACCCACAATGTCACTGGAGCTGCCAATGGTTTCTTGCTTCAGGAGGTGAGAATGTGACCTGGAGGGGCAGGAAAGGGAGTGTCTGTGCACTGCAACTTTCCATCCTTCACTGAGTACATGCCACTGCCTCTGTTTCTGTCTGCCTTGCCCTAAAATACCAGGTATTGGTGGGATATGGAGCAGAGTTCTTGAACTCACGGGGCAGTGATTTGATCGGGCGTGACAGCCGCTAAGGACCTAAACAAACAGCAAAGAAGCTGATTCTGTTCCCCTATCTAAAATTCTAATCTTGTTTGTGACATCATAATTGGTTGCCATAGGGACAATTATGGTGTCATAAAAAAAGGATTAATGAGGAGTTTAAGTGAGGATTAAGCAGCTGGAACAGATGAACTTTTTAATAACTCCTGCCTTCTCTGAAAGCTACTGTTTTGTGCATAAAAATATAGCTCCAAATAAAGAATGATGGGCTGGATGAAAGTAAACATGCACGGAAGGAGCTGTTATGCATCTGAAAGAATATTGCTCTAAGCTTCTGGGGTCTATCAGGATGCTGCACTGTCAAGGAAATCTCATCCATGCAGAGAAATGCTAGAATGAGCAACAGATCTCCTGTCTCATGTGGACTTTTCCAGGTGTGAAGCTCCACAGTTTTTGATTTCTGTCCATCTTTTTTTCATGTACTTAAACATTAAAAGCTATGTGTACTTGGGGTTAATGTTCCACTGTAGTTAGTTTAGAAAATAAATACGAGGGAAGTGATAGGTAAAAGATAAATGAATTTTGATGCAACTTAATTTATTCATTTGTGAGGGTGCTTAAAATTTTAGTGGCTTGTCTGTTTGGAATTGGTTTTGTCAAGAAAATCAGGATTCCTGGAGCTAGCATGCTTCAGTATAGATCATCTGATGCTTTAGTTTTGCCTGTGCTATAAAAGCTAGGAGGGCTACTTAACGGAGAGCTAATTAGGCAAACAGGATTCTTGTGCCCAAGCTGACAGGATCTGAGCTATTTTATTAAATGACTGGTTCACACAAATTTTCCATGCTGCTGATTGTATGCGATTTATAAAGCAAAGTTTTGAAAAAATCTGAATTGTTTCTGCAGCGTGAATGTCTGTGCTGGCTGCTTTGTCCTCTCGAGGGCTCTTGCATGTTCCCTCAAAGCCAGGCAGGCTCTGTGTGGCTCCGCAGCTCTCGCTGCTGTTTGCGCTCTGACCTGACCCGCTCTGGCAGCAGTGTTTTAGCAGAAGGGCCATCAACAAGGATTATTAATATATGACGGGGTGGAAAAGTCGTGTGAATAGCACTGGGGATGGACTCCATGGCAAGAAACAACCTGAGGGCTCGTGCGTGGGTGTCAGTGCTTTGTTTTTTCTCTTGCTCTTGTGACATTTGCTTATCTCTTTCTGTCTCCCTCCTCCTGGTTCTTCTTGGTGCCTCTGTTATGAGCTGGAGAGGAATGGCTGTTTCTGCCTGCATGGGAGGGGAAGCACAGGGCTCCTGTGAAGGGAATCACAGTTTTCTGGGCATCCAGCTCTCTTTCTTATTGCCATGATGGTGGTCTTTGTTGTGGCTGTGGAGTGAGAACAGCTCTGTTTGGTTGTTGGTGCTGAGCGTTGGAGCAGAGCTGCTCTTGCATCCATTACTGAAGTGCATGGGAATCCTTACCAGAATGCACAGGCTGGCAGGCACTGACTTGTGTTCCTGTGATGTACTCCTGCTGGGATTGCCTTCTGCCTTGGGGTGCTGGTGGCAGATGAGGTTGGGCCTCTGTGGCCCTGGCTCTGCTCTTGGCTGCTGCATGCTGAGAGCAAGCATCTCTCTGAAGCATTTTCGGGGAACAATGACAAACTCTGGGGACTTGTAAAGTGGTTTTCAAAACCCTGTACATACATTAATCTCTGCAGCACCACTGGGATGGCAGAGGACAGACTGTTCTCTTACTGCAGGAGATAAAATTCAAGAGTAAAGGTTAAACTATGAATTTTCCAGATGTTTGTAGAGGTGGAACAGTCCTTTCAGAGTACCTGCTCAGGGACACATGAGCTTGGGGTACCTAAGAGGCTTTCTCTGATTTTTAGGCAGGCTGAAGGTTTTACCACCATTATAAGGATTTCTGTGGGTATAATGCCAATAGGTTTGGACGCTCTTTCATTGGCTGCTGCCTCCTTAATACAGTCTTTCAGTTATCTCTTCTCTCCCAAAGTCTTTGACCTTCATTCCTCCTGGATGAAGCAGCCCAGTGTACAGCATTTCACCTCAATCTGCCCTTGTGCCCCCAGGCAAAGGATTTGCTGGCCAAGGATCCAACCCTGCTGTTTTGTAATACTTTGGGAAGAGGAGTTTATAACTGGCACGAGCTGTGCTTTGGCTAGTCCTGCCCTCTAAGGCAGTGATACTGAAATCAGCTAGAGAACAAGATTTTTAACACAAATGGAAGTATTAGAAAGCAGGCATTTTTTATAACAGCACTGGACACATCAAGGGGATTTTCCCTCTAACTGAATATGTGTTGTGAAATTTTACAAGAGGGTATTTATTCCATCATGATTAAACATATTCATTATAACATATTTACTAGCTAATACACAAGCACCACTTTTCCTAGAATTAATTTATTACATGCCTCTGCCTCTTACTGGAAGTCCTCTTATGGTCCTAGACGGTCATCTAAAGGGGTCTCTGGTGGTCATATTCATTGAGAGCCCCCAATACCGTGATGACCTTGTCTTGTGCTTACTTCTCTTAGGCCATGTGCTATCATTTCTTGGTGCACAACTTTGCCACAAAAGCCACTATGTTCTCCATTGTCTGTTTATCCACAGGTTCCAGCTACACTTATCATCCAGTGTGCCTACTTGTACATGTTTTTATTTAGTTTGCTAGTTGGTTTTTAAACTCTATTTTGCAACTTCATGGGAACTGAAAATTTCTATTCTGTGTTGTCTGTCAGTAGGAATATTACAGAGTAGGGACGCTGCTGCTCTGAGCTGTGCAGGCAGGTTGGGGAGTTCTGTGCTGCCAAGTCCTGGAGCAATAACTGCAGGGCAGAGTGGCATGATGAGCCCAGAGCAGGGCAGATGGCTTGTGCCTCTACAACTTGGGTTTTCAGGGGGAGCTAAAACCTACTGCTGTCTAGACCTTGGTGGTTCTCTTCTGAAATAGATTATTTAGTTGAGTCTCTTAGCAGATCACAACAGTAAGTCCTTGAGGAACGTCTCAGAGGGCACAAACAATTTTATCATCTCCTTCAGACTGAGAAGGTGTGCCCAACATTGGGTGTGCAGCTTCAGGCAATTTGAGAATGTAATGCCCAAGGAACGACTTTGTTATTTTTTCCATCTATGCTTATCCAGTGGTCTGCAAGCTCCTTCCTTCCCATATAGAGATGTGGGGCTCTGCCCTGGGAACACCTCATCTCAGTGCCAGGCTTCCTCAAGGTTTTTCCAGGGACCTGGTGCCACCAGTGTAGCAATGGGGACCTACTGGTAGCTCAGAGGGGTGAACCTGGGAGAAGGCACTGCCCCGGCTTCCTCTCAGATGTGGTTTTCCCCCTTAAATCCTAAGCGCTCCTTTGTAAAATCAGGGACATTGTTTGTTTTCAACAGGCTGCACCAGATTACTTCCTTCTCAGTAACAGCAAAGGCAAGGTGTACAGCTGGAAGGAAGAGTTCTGTTCTAACTCCTGTGCTATAAAGTGCTGGAATAAGCATATCTCAGTCGTGTCTTGGACTGTCTGTGTATGACATGTGGTCAGCGAGAAGGCACGACTATGTGCCTCTGAGCTGAGCAGGAGAACATTATTCATGAGTGATCACATGCAGCTGACAAATGGTGGAGGCATATGATAAATTGGACCTTTGGCTGCCTCATACTAGAGAAAAAACTGAGCCTGGCTCTCCACTGAGTGCCTGCTGCGCTGCTGGGGCTAGTGATGGAGGTGTCCCTTGTGACAGGAGAGCTTATGATCTGCCTCTCTGTGGGTGAGGAACAGGATAGGGCTGTCCCTCCTTTCAAACAGGGTGTGAAGTACATCTCTAGACTAGCACAACTGTTCTCAAAGTCACCTTGCCCTTGCAGAGTTCAGATGCTGCAGGGATGGACACCAGCAGCACTTTCTGCCCCCAGGCTGAGGGTTTTCTAGAGACTGGCCCTGCCTGCCTGGCCAGCAAAAGTGTTCCCTGAAAGTGCAGGTCTTGTGTTCTCAGGAGGCATTAAACACAGACTGAACCAAAAAGCGTGTGGGAGCAGTGGGTCTGGGTGCTAACATCTGCCAGAGCACAGAGGAAGTATTTGAAGCAAGGGGAATTTCTCTGTCTGTTGATACCTAGGTAAGAACTGTGGGCCAGGATGCTTCAATTATGTGTTTATATAGATGTCTCGAGTTCCCTGCTGCTTTCCAAAACACAGCCATAAACCAAGCCTGCTTCACCTTCTGACATTTAAAACCTATTTCCATTTGCTGTGTCAAAATCTCTCCCCTCTTCTCCCTCAGTATTTTATCTTCATCCTATTTAATCAGAAGATTATTAAAAGCCCCTACCCAAACCTCGTAAACAACTTCTTAAATTCTAGACTGAGTTTATTTCACTTCAGCTGGGATTGAAGGCTTCTACCACTTGCAAGTTACTGAAAAGCCTTTGCATAGGATATATTAGTTTGCTCCCAAATGGGTAAAGATACTGTTTTGGTTTTATTAGTGATCTCCATATCAAAGAGAAGACCAGGCTCTGAGGCTGACCTGGAGACCTTTGGAAGAAAGCTAGAGGCAACCAGATCCCATTAATTTCCATAAGATCTGCTCCCCAGCTTCTTAGATTCCTCTGGAAAATTGCTGCAGGTGGTTTAACTGAATCCACCTCACAGGAGCATTCTCTGGATCAGGGTTTTGTGGCTCTAACCAGGATGTTGATGCTGTCCTTGTTGTTTGAAATGGAGACTTCCCATGGGTGAAGGAGTAACACCTAAACTTAGGCCTCACTTCTTAGGGCTTCCCTTTTAAGACATTTTAGAAGTATTAAGTAATAAATTTCACTGCAAGATATGTGTAAATGGGAAATTATTTCTGTGTTGTTATTTCATTTCTGAAGAGGTGCTGTTCAGTCTTATGAGGTTTTTGATGATGCTAAATGAGAAAAAGAAAACCCTCTAGCCAAATATATCTTGAACAGAGCCCCCTTTTAATCTGACTCTGGGAACATGAAAGTAAAAATCTGTCTCTTGCTGAAAAATTTCATTTCTGTTCTAATTTATAATAAGTCTCTAGGTGCTGAAACAATTTTTCCTTTCTCTGCAGATTTATCCTGAGCATTTGTCAACGGTTTGGAACCGAATGGATGTTTAAAGTACATTATTCTCTTTTCTTTCCCCTTACATGTAGTATAAGGAAAAGTCTAAGCCAGTTGCTGACCAAAACAAGCCATGGAGACAAAAGTGTTAAATATGAGTCAGACTATCTTGCTTAAGAGGATGAGTCAGCTTCGGTTTTAAGAAAAACATTCAAAAGTTGATCGGAAAAAATGCTGAATGGAAATATTTCAGAAGAGTCTCTCTCTGTCCCTGAGAGAGCAGATGGGGGATTTACTTATCTCCCTGCAGAAATGATAGCAAGTGTTAAAAGTAGTAGAAGTCATGAGACCATACTAAATTGAAGGTGCTTCTTTGGGAGTACCATGCCCAGTGTCCTGAGCTGGCCACTTACAGCAGAGGAAACAGTTATTCAAGGTGAAGATCAGGGATGCAAACCCAGTTCAGTCAGTCCCTTGATTCACTAGGCACACGGGAACATGTGGGTGATGGGATTCCCAGGAAGGAGAGAGACTCAACTGCTGGCTGTCTGAGCTGGCTTGGAGGCCTTTGGAGCTGGACTTGAGCTGAGGCATTGGAGGATGTTATTGCCCTTGGCTGGTGAAGCCAGGGGAGCTGCAGAAGGTGGGATGCTGTGACCACTTTTTGGGGAGGAGACTTGTTAGTGTGTGCACTGAAGCTCAGCCATTTTGGTAGGAGGGTAGCAGGTGTTAAGGAGAATGGAAAGATTGAAGAGATGGCAGACCTCTATGGAAGGTTTTTCCTCTCCAGACTTGTTATACCTGCTTCCTCTATTTCACAGCATTGCCTTTTTGAAAAAAGGATGATCAGCCCAAAGGGATAATCTTCAGCTGTAAAGCTGGAAAACACCAGCAGAGAAGAGCAGGTGATGTGTGACACAAAATAGCAAATGAACCAGCTAAAAAGCCATCCAAAATCCCAATAAAAAGAACATATTGAAAAAGAGCACGAGAGTTGCTATTAGCATGGAAGGACTATTGCCATGCACCGTAAATGAAGTAAGTTTGTTCTGGAATCCACTCTGACTTGAGGAGCTTTCCTTATAGCCAGACAAAATGTTTCTACAAAGAACACAGTAGCTTCTTCTCACTCATGTATAAAGATGTACTGGCAAACTGTGGTAATGTGTTATTATTATACTGCATCACAAGGTAAGGGTTATTATGTGCTCTGCCTGGCTTTGTTACTTGTTATAAAAGGCTACAGCACTCAGAGCTTTTAGCAAGCCTGAGTACTTGAAGCAAAAGCAAGGGATTCTTTATTTACTGCTCTAACTCTTGATGTTCATCCTTGGATTTGAAGTAAAATTTCAGGAGGATCTGGAAATTGCAAGGGTTTTGCTTACTCTGCTTTTACTTGCTGTCCTGATGTTCAAACATTGTCAGGTCCTCCATGGAAAAATATAAGCAAAGGAGGTTTTTTTTTTTTTTTTTTCTTCTCCCTGGTTTATAAGTAACTACTCATGTTTTCACCTAAATATAAAAAATGGGAAGGGAACTGAAGCCTACTCATATGACAATTGTTCCAGTGGTCTCTCAGGAACCACCTCTTCCCTCCTTCTCCCCCTCATCTTTTTATCACTTGGCTACCCTGGGGCAGTCACAGGGTACTCCTCAAGCCTCCCTGGATCTACAGCTTTCTTGTCTTCATGCTGGGCAGCTCCTGAAGTTGACAAGAAAGTCAGACACTGGGTGCTGGTTGCAGGCGCCAGCAGAAATTTTCGGGAATGTGGGACCGGTGGAAAGACAAGCATCCTTGGAATACACGAAGGTTGGAAGTTTATATGTGCTGGTGCATACAGATCTATGTGGTCTGGGTTGTCAAGTGTGTATGTATATCTGTGTGGGCCATCTACACGATCCAAGTTAGCTGCAATGTGTGTGTCAGCATGTTTGTGTGTGTACAATAACGAGCTCATGTAGTAGAGAAACAAAGGTGCTCTTTAAAGGGCTCACCCTTTTTGCTTTCTGTCGTGGCAATTTGAGTGGAGAGCTAAAGAGGAATTTTCTCCTTAAATGTCACCAAGAACTAAGTGGCTTTAGATGTATGGTGTGGAACACTTGAAGTGTGACAGAGGACTTTGCAGACTCTAAATGATATTATGCTTTTAATAACTTCTTGTGAATTCAGGCCTGGAAGTGCAAGAATTTTAGAGGGGTTTTGTGAAGGGTAAGAGGACTGAAATTTGACCTGCCCTCAGAACAAAGTTTGCTTAATGCTTCTGATCTGTGCAGTTTTTATTCCTCCTGCAGGCAGGGTGTGATGTTCTGGATGTGGCAGGCGCTCTCTGCTGCCAGCCCGCTGGCAGCAGGCACAGAAAGCTGGGCCACCTTCAGGGTGCCAGGGCACTCAAGCAACCTTTCCTTTATGCCTGGCCCTTTGAGTGGATAGACTGAGCACTCATCTCTACTGGTTATTCCCCCCTTGGTTTCCAGGGAGTGGAATTCTTACGGGATCCCCAAGAGTTGGCTTTCCTATTGTCTGCTTTCTTTTGTTGAAATTAACCTGGTTTTGAGAGCTGTAAAATTACTAGTTTCAGAACCCCTCAATTGTATTTGTAACTCTTGGTGGTCAAGATGTTTCTCAGTGTGAATGCACACAAATCACAGTGATTTGGAAGACAGGATGATGTGTTTGCAACAGCCTCTGTACAGAGTGTATTAAATACAGAATAATTTGGGACAAGGGAACCTCAATTATTAGTTCCTAGATTTCACTAATGAATCATAATATTGTGTGCAGCTCTTCATAAATCTTACTTAGTTTATAACTTCATCATCTTCTCTCACTTGCTCCTATGAAAGATGCAGCCCTACAAAAGGCACTGAACATTGCAAACCCCTCTGCACTGTTTTCTCAGCTGTCGAGCCCTCATGTTGTGCAGTGTTTTTCTAACCCATCAGCTCTCTAGTTTCTACTTCTCTTATTCTAACTCTTAGACTTCATTCAACAGGCCTTTATCCTGTCTCTGTCTCAGCAGCATCCCGCACTGAAAACAAAGATGGACTCAGTATTAAAGCCTGTAGGATTAATTTGTTCTGTCTTCTGCTCATCTCATGTCTGATTTGGTATCCATTGGACCAGACAAAGTGACTCCCTGTGATTCTTCTCTGGCTACACTGGGCTCCACTGTCGAAATGTGATTTTGAAGCATATTTTCTTGATTATTGAATAGGTGTAAATGACTGTATGAGTTGTTGCAGCTGTGGTCCAAGACTCTGCACTTTAATTTTGTGTCTCTTGTACCTATTTCTCAAGTTTCATTGATTTTTTTTTTTTTTTTTTTTTTTTTTTTTTTTTTTTTTTTTTGTCTTTTTTGTCATTTTTGGCAAGAGATGGCATTGGAGAACCTAAAGAGGTACTATGTTTTATTTCAATTTAATTGAATGTAATACAATTTCTCTTAGTCATAGTGATTTGCCCAGATAAGTAGTAAGCTTTCAGTGTTTACATTTTGGAAGTTGGGGAGGGTCTAATACTATCTAGCAGGATATCAGATTTTATATAACTGAATATAATACAGCAAAAGTAGTCTGATTTTCTTTTACAATATTAAAAATTCTCTTATTTCATGGTTATGAATTTGAGCCCTAAAATTTAGCCTTCTGATGGTATTCACTGTGAATATATTTTTAAAATTTAATGGCTATCTAGCAGTGAAATTTTTGGTAAATCTTTGCTGTTTATGGCTGTTTTCCCCCCAGTTGTTTACAGTGCTATAAAGTGAGTGCATCTAGTGTTCAGATTTCTTGTTGTGGTACAAAATGAGGAACATTTTGGTGGCTAGGCTTATATGCTTTTCTTTAAGTGTGCCAGAAATAGAAAACCTGTTTTCCTTCACCCCTGAAAGGATGTATGTCAGAAATACTAATTTGCCCTCTTCCTGTGAGTTGGGTTATGGCAGGGCTGCTGCTGGAAGTACTGGGTGTTTCAGATGCAGTGTGGTCCAGAGCAAGATCAGCAAGATGTTTTTGTTTAGTTTTCTCCTTTGGCATCTATTCACATTACCTCAGCTCTCTGAGGAGCTGCAGTAGGGGGGGACTGATGGAGTGACAGAGTCCCAGGAAGTGAAAATTGATGAATTTGTGTTTCGAAGGAGGGGAAGAGGAAAGGTGTGTTCTATGACACGCTGCATTAATTGTTTCAGAAGAGGATGTTTGTGTCTTCAGGCTTTCTGTGTCTCAGACTCTGCTCTACAGCTGAACCAGAAGAACTGAAGCAAGGAAATGGCTGTGTCACCTATTCTGACTCTAAATACTGGTGATGATGATAACAGCTTTCTTGGAAATTATATATATAGGGATGGAAGGTTGAAACACTGCTGAAGACATCAACCAGCTGATTTTGAAATTGTGGTGTACTTAATCCTCCTGCCCCCAAACATAGAACTCCTCCCCCTTCTCTGAATCCCAGATCTCCAGCTCTATTTCAGGACTTGATTGATCACAAACTTCCTGAAATAAGGGAGAAGGCTCAAGGAGGATGTTAAATTTGGATATTCAAAGATGTTAATTGCAATAGAACCAATTTCCTGATGAGAGCTCTTCTCCACAGAGAAGTCATCTCATCATTGTAGAAACACCACCATAATTATCAGGAGCTGAAGCACTTATTGGCAGCTCATCCCAGAGGCCTAGGTTAGTATGTGTCCAGATATTATATCTCCTTCTCTCACAGGAGTGGTACCTTCAGGCTCAAAGATGAGGAGTCTTGGATCATATGCTACTTCTCTGTTACTGCTGATGTCTCAACTGTTCTCTGAATAGCTAATGTGTGGTTCTTCTCTCCAGTTATCCAGACTCAGAATTATGGTGACTAAATATCTCTTTGGGTAAAATAATCCAGCAGCTTTCCAGAGTGTGTAAAATTCCAGCCAATAAAAAAACCCTGGAAAAGTGAAGAGGGCAACCTTTCTCTTATGTCTCTTCTCCCTAGCTCTGTTTCCCTCTGGTGTTTTTTGTGTGAGGCTTATGCTGCAAATTTGGACACTGAGAAGATAAATGCTGTGTGCCTGCCTCTGAGTGAAGAACAAAATGAATCCAACTCCTGTTATCCAGAAAGCAAATCAGAAACCTGTTCTCTGGGAGAAGGTGTTTGAAAGGGTTGCAGTGAAATTACAGAAGGGTATTTTACCCAAGATGAGGCACAGTTTAATTGTTCTCCTAGGTCTCCAGCAGGGTCACTTGGTTAAGTACATCCCAAATAGGTTAGACTTGGAAGTCTTTTGTCAGGGCAGACTGTAATGTTTGAGTAGAAGTGGTGCACATGAACTACAGTTGTATGGATCAGGGCAACAGCAAAAGACTGCTGCACAGAAAGCAAAGCCATTTGCCTAGCCCCAGGGGTTTCTAGCATTTTGCCAGGGGATATGAAATGAAGACACACAGAAGTATGCTTCAGAAATGGGCACTGTTTCTTAATCAGTACACAAGTGTGACAGAAGACTATTTTAAGAGCATCTACATTTGGTACAAAGGATGCAGATTCCCTCATTTAATCTGATCCGTGCACTCCTTCTGCTTCAGCCTTCTCCTCAGCCATTTTCCTAACTCCCACCTGATGCTGCCAGAATTAGAAGTCTGTCCCTGTTCCTACCTTAGCGACCCACAGCTCAGCAGGCCCCTTGCCTTTCCCAGTCCCTTTCTGATCGAGGCAGACAGCTTTCCCTACACATATCCCTGAATGTCAGGAACATGTTCTCTGCTCCCACCACGCATCCTCCTTCTGCATGTACATCCCACTCCTCCCCACCTGTTGCTGGTTATGAAAAGGGAACAAAAGCGAGCATGAGTGAATGTGCGGAGCTCTGTACAGCAGGCAGAGGTGTCAATCTGACCGAATCCCCAGCTTTAGCAAAAGCCTTCTTTCCCCTGCAGTGCCAGTGTTGCTTTGCAGCTCATGGTCCTTCCTCTGCTGGCACAGGCACCAGGACCTGGGGGCTGGAAGGGCTCTTTCTTGTCCTGCCTCAGCCTCCTGCTTTGTGCCCAGTGGCCACCCAAGCACCACATCCATAGTCTGGTGGGATATTAGGGTACCTGCTGGTCCTAAAACCTGATGAGAAGCTTTTGTTGCCCAAAACCTCTTAAAGCAGGGGTAAATAGTGATCTACAAATCCCTCTTCTTGCATGGGACAAAACTTCACCATTCAAAGGAGCCAGTAGGTTCCTAAACCAGCCCATGGCACACCATGGCTGTGGTCTGCATGCAGCATATGGCTCAGAGCCAGACCCCTGTGCAGCAAATGCACTGAGCTGCAGTGCAGCACTAAGGCCTCTCCCCACCACGTGTCTGGTCATGGCTGATCTTCTGTACATGGCAAACCTTGCCTTTGCCAAAGGCTGTGCTGGAGGAAGAAGAGAGCTACTTTAGACCTTCTTGTCCTGGTGTCTTCAAGCACCAGCTCAAAATAAGCTTGAGAGAAGCCAGAAGTGTAAGTAAAAGTTGAACTCACTTGGGTGGGTTTTGACTGGCTCTGTCATCCCAGGATGGGGGAGTGCAAGAACTGTAGGAGGAAAGTTGGATGAGAGAGGGTGGTTGGGTGAGGATTTCAAATATGTGCAGGAGTATGTGCCTTAATGCATTGAGTGTGTTGGAGGTGAGGAACTAGAAAAAGAGAAGTTATCTTAATAAGTCTGAGTCACTGAGTGAGTGGGGGTTGTGGCAGGGATTCATAAACTGAGGAGGACACTGGAAATTTTGCATGGGCTGAACTGTGGAGGGGAAAGGAATGAAAACTGCTGTGCCAAGTTCTTGTGAAGAAGCCTTTGAGCTCTTTGCAGTGCCCTCCTATTCCTTTACAGTGTTTACCTTGTGAAGTTTGTGAAAATAGAGCATGCAAACCTTCTGAGTGACTGGCAGTCTAATCTCATGTAAAGAGGAAATGGTTAACACTTAGTGAATAAATCTCAGACAGTTTTCTCCTTGGCCCCTAGACTACCTCTTCCTAGTTCAGGTACAAACTCAGAGGAGGCTTCAGCCGAAATAGTTTCAACTGAATTTCATTCTAAGTTTGTTCAGCTGTGAATGTCTGAGCAAAACTGCAGGTAGGAGACTCATGGGGATTGAAGAAGAAGAAATAACCCCCACAATGCTCTACTGCTGATCTGTGCACTCTGACAGCCTGGAATATACTTTGCATATGATGGGGCGGGGTAGCAAAGCCGCTTGGGATTCCCATGTGCACCTCTTCAAAAAAAGCAGCCCCCGCAGAGAAATGAAAAAAGCAAAGTAGAGGGAGAGAGGAAACTTAGGTTGAATTTAAAAATGGCTTTCATGAAGAACAAGGACCACATTTATCACAGAAAAGAGACTTCTGACACGGGGCAGATTCATTTAAAGTAGGAATTTGCAACACCTTCATCCAGAACATGAACGAAACTTAGCTTACCTCAATGTTATTTTATTCACTTGTCTCTTTTTTCTAGTTGTGGGCCTGACCACACATGGATAAATATTCCCAGAGATGGCTGCTTGAGTGCTGTTTCCAACACTCCTGTAAAGAGTAAGAAGTAGTGGGAATGTCAGAAGGATCCAAATCATAAGAGATTATAGTTTGGCAGAGTATAGACTAGTGGGGGTAAAGTTAGCCAAGTTGCATATTTGAAGCTTCATTTGAATTATGCCTGAACTCTGCACTTAAAATTTAGGGCTGCTAATTTAAGAAGGGATATTTCTGAAAGAGTCTGGGGGGAAGCCTAGCTGCATTCCTGAGAAATAGAGGTGTAAGAGCATCCATGTGTGTGGGCAAGCAGGGGACCTATGACCAAAGTACAGCTATAGGACAACTAATTGTAAACCACACTGTAAGAGCAGCTGTTTCTCTGGCAATTATTTGCCAGAGCTGTTGGATCTTTCAGCTAAACTCAGACCAGCCCAAGCCTTGAATTAGCTAGAAATCAGAAGTCCAACTGCTTTCAGAATTGTGCTTTTATTCACTGGAGGCAGGCTGAGCAATGAAAAGTCTTCCATGGGGACCATGATTCATATGCCAGTGAGCAGCTGTTGCACATCCCAGGGTATGCCCAAATGATCCTGAAACTGATGCTTCTGCTATGGTGTGAGGTTATTTTGTTGTAGTGTGGATGAAGGATTAACTAGTTATTAATTTCAGGTAAATAGGATCCTTGTTTGCTAACCTGCTTCGGTGTTGCATGCAGTGGGAATTCAGCCTCTTGAAAATCCCCTTCTGCCTGTTCTTTTCCATCTTGACACTATTAATTTTCTAAGTATTTACTTCCGTGCAAATGAGTGAGATAGCATTGCTCTTTCTCTGAATATTTGTTGTACTAAAAATTATGAGGGGAAAACCAACTTCGGAATCTCTGCATTTAATCCATATATATATATATATACACACATATATATTCCTCTGGAGATGGAAAGCATGGTTAGACAGTTACACATGCACACAAAGCCATGTGGCTTTATTCCTTCACCCAGCATCTCTTGCCACTTCAGTTTTTTGTCTCTCTTTCAAGAAAATACATCAAGAAAAAAAATTGTGTCTCTGAGTGGGAGTTATCACCTTCTGAGTATTGGCTTGAGACCAGCTGAAACAAGGTTTACTTGTGACCTACATAATTCTGGCCTAGATCTCTGGTCCATAGAAAGGAAAAAACTTACTTACTTCATGTTAAAAAGCTCTAGGCCACTGCAAACATTTTGTCTTTTTGGTTTTTCTTGTATATTTAGTCTCCTTTGCTTTTTGTTTTCAGTTTTCATCTCTGAAACATCTTTTCGGGGCTTTCCCCTCACTAATGGCATTAAAATTGCGTTGCTGATGTATAGTGAGGTAGGACAAGGCTGGTAATAGGGACTGTAGGAGAAGGGAGTTGTCATGGGAAGTGTTGGAAAGCTTCATCTAAAGTAGCTGGGATTAGGTGTCTCTGTTACTGTGGCATTTGGGTCTCAAGCTGCATTATCCTACCTGGTGCTCTCTGCTGTGCCTCTGATTCCTCTCTTGACAAAGCCGGAGAACACTCAGGCCTAAGGAACCCCTCTGCATCACCAGTGGCTATTTCTGCCAAATTATGGATATTGGACTTGGAAAGCTCATAGGAGCTGTGGAGAAAGGAAGAGAGGAGGAAAGGATGATTATCAGACATATTATCTTTTTGATCTCTTCTTCAGAGAGGGAAGGAGTGGTAAAGGGAGGAGAAGGACAGAGCAGCCCATAAAGGAGAGTTCTGGTGCTAGTTTATTTAACAAGCAAAACACATAAAGATTAAGGTTCCTATGGCAACTAGCTACTAGCAGAAGCACCTCAAGGATTTGGGGAGGAGTTGGGGGAATGATGGAATGGTTAAGCATGAGGTTCTAACATTTTGGATTAAAAAGATCTTTACCCAGCTGCAGCAGCATTCTCAGCTTATTTGCTGAAGAGCAACTTTTATGTATGAAAATGTCCTCAGCACCAGAGGCAGAGGACACGTTCTCCATGTTAGTTGAGTGAGGCCCTAAAGTCAACAGGAATTGTTTTATTGACAGTCCTGTCATGTTCCTTCTCTGAGGAGTCTGAAGGAGAAGAGTGGGAGATGGCAGATGATGAGGCGAAGATGGAGGGACCTTAGAAGCTGAGTGGGAAGGGCAGAAGGAGCACAAGTTAAGGTTTGTGGATATGATACCTAGCTCTCTCCCCTATTCTGCAAGGCCATAGGTGCCACATCCCTTCTCCTAGATGTGGGAAAGGTTGCAGAGCAACTTTATTCTCTGGCCTTCAGACAATGCCATCTCAACAAAGTCAGAGAGGATAAGTGTATGTACAAGCAGCAGAAATCTTTAAAATGTCAGTTTTGTTTGGCTTTTCAGAAAAAGTATTATTTTCCCCAGTGTTGTAGTAGCTCCGAGAGCCTGGGTGCTTGTATTTGTTCTCTGCTTGGTGCCAGACCTCCTGCTGAGAACAACGTCTCTCACCAGGTAGTGGGGTTTTCTCATTTGGATTTAAAATGCCAAATCATGTAGTCATTTGAATCTGGGAGTAAGAGGAGGATGAAGGAGGTTAAGTAGAGATTCAGTTTTACTTTGGCACAGCATGGAAAAGAAATGTCTTTATACGACCTCAATTCTTTGTATTGAAGGTCCTACTGACTGGTTCCTGGATCAAACCCGATCCTGGGAGGTTGATTGAGTGATTTTCTTAATAGAGTTTTGTCTGTTGATCTCACTTTCTTGGTTTTTTTTTTAATAACTTATTATAATAATACCTTTCTGTCTAAAAAAAATCCCCTACATCTCACATTGAGAAAGAATTGTACTTGTCCTTTGGCATCTGGTGGTTGGCATAGTTTCCATTAGAGCTTGTGATACTGCTGAGCAGTGGACACAGGGAAGCGCTCCCTGCTCATCCTGGGCTGTGCACACACAAACATGCACAAGCACAGCTTGTGCTGGCAAGGGTGAGAGAGTCTGTCAATCAATCTGCAGGTGAAATCTGAAATCGGGCTAATTTTGGTGTTCATGGAGTAAATAGCAAGTTGTGAACTTGTCCCGCCAGAAAGAGCTGCTATTTGAGTGGTGTGATACAGTTCCATGAACATTGGCTATCCTAGGTTAAATCATTCCATGTTAGGAGAGAATTTGCCCTACTTGTGACAGAAGACTGCATATAGCAGGAAAGAGACGTGTGTGGGGCTTATAGACAGATAAATAGCACAGGAGGATGAAGGGGCTTTAGTTCTGATCAGAAAAACTTATGTCCAAAATTTCATTAGGTCATAGCTGTTAATAAGAGGACCAATCCCATGACTGTTGTGGATGAGGAAGGAAAAAGTTTAGGATATGGGAAATACGCAGTGACAAGATGAGGGGAGATAAGCTGATATAAGAACCTGAATAGAATTCAGGAAAATGAAATATAATGAGGAGGTTTGAAACTGGGGCGGGAGGAGAAAGGCACAATGGATGCTGTGTGGGTAGGAATGAAGTGGGGGAGTAGGAACTGAGTAGGATAAAAGGGGAAGGAAGGAATGGTTAGTGGAGATAATGAACGGGGCAAGGAAGGTAGAGATTTGTAAGTCAATGGGAGGGAGGAGATTTAATGGAGAAGGTGGAAGAAGGAAGGTAAGCAAAGAGCATAAGTGCAACGAGGCTCTGAATTAGAGAGGTGTGGGGGAAGGATACTAAAAGGTGAGAGCAGAGAAAGGAGGAGAAAATGTTCTTTTACCTAGGGAAAGCAAAGGGTTTAAGAGAGAGAGAGCATTAATTTTAAAGGGGAGGAGTGCAGGGAATGGAGAGAGCAGTAGACACCAAAAACCTCAGAAAAAAACCCCATAGAGCTATAAAACAAAAACAGAAAGGAAAAGGTGAGAAAATAAAAGGAGAAAGGCAAAAAAGAAAGAACCTCCAAGGGTGACAGTGTGTTACTTTGCAGACATGGCACCTTCAGAAGCCCCTCAGACACACAGGTTCCTGTGAGCTCCCATATAAGCTTATCTTTGTGTTTCCCCTGATCTCCCACTGATGGAAGTGGGCAGCCAGGGCACAAATGCCTTTGCCAAAGGAAATGAAATCTCCACAGCTACAGGGTATGACTGTCTAGATGAGCTAACAAAAATGCCCTCCACACTGCCTCTGCCTGTATATTTGCTACATAAATTTAGAGTGAGGATGCACTTTAATTCCAGTTTCTAAAACTTTCCTGCTGTTCAGAGAGTGCCCTTAATGTATGTAGCACCGGGTAGCATGCCTGTTTTTGAGTAACTTGCATAATAAAGATTTTATTTTACTGGTAGGAGCAAATGCTGTCCTCAAGAAGCAGATGTGTATCTTGAGTGGCTGACAGATGAAATTGTTCAGTGCAAATAATGCTCAAAACTGTCCTGTGATCAATGCCTGAACTGTCTTTAAAAGGAGACTGCTGTCATTCTCTTGCATATCTGCCCTGCCCTGGAACAGCCACAACCAGTTGTGACAGGCAGAGCTATAGGGAAATTCCTGTTAGCTTGAGCTGCCCAGCCAGGAATGGCAAAAACCAGGAAGGATGCATGGGATTTTCCTGCAAATCCACAAGATTTGTTCTTGCAGCAAGAGATGTGCCTAGAATGCTACCACTTCTAAGCCAGATTTCCAAGTATCTTGTGCTCTGAATGAATTCATGAGCACAGCCTGCGGCACACTATTTCTCCCTTGTTCTCGTCTGCCTGCAAAACAGCACTTTAAGGGAAGCTGGGATGCCTACCCCAGGCACTCATTTGTGGCTGAACTCTGTCAGAGAGAGGGAAGTGCCAAACACATGCTCTGATTTGTAAGCACCGTGAAGGAATTCTTCTAGAGGGGATTGCAGCTATTCAACCACTCTCCCTACCAGGCCTTTTATACATTTTTCATTTACAGTGATAGATTGAATCAACAGAGAAAATTGTGGATGGAGTGAAGCCTCAGGGATCTTCAGTAAGACAGAGTCTGTCAGGCTGAGCTCTTTGTGTGGAGTTTAATACTGGCATGATGATGTTTCTAAGCAAGGCTTCACTTTCCCAGGCTTAGTTTCAGCCTACCTGGTAGCTCACCTTGCCTCTCTTGATCTCCAATTAGATTTCCTTCTGCAATTGTCACCCTTATAAGCATCACTCCTTTGACTTAGGTTTTCATTGGGAAATTACTTTTTCATTTCATCTGGAGACTTTCCACTCCTGTTTCCTCTGTATACACTACTCTAGAATTCTCCATTAGTAGTAACTTCTGGGTGTTCAGCCCAATTTGAAGTAAAATAGGTTGCTATATTAAAGTTGCATCTGAAATGCAGAATTTCAGTGGTGGGCTGAACATAGGTGGAAATCAATCACATCTTTGGCTAATCTACAGAAAAATGCTTTTCTGCCTGTGTGAAGGGGTGCAGGCTCGTGTGCCTGTCAAAGAAACCCAACTCTTATGTAATTTTTGAAAGCATAGGGGGAAAAACATTAGACATGTAAAACCAAAAATAAGTGGGGTTCAATAAAGAATTGGATGGGACTATGCTGATCATTGGGTCCTGTTCCTGTAATTGCAGGTAACCATAATTGAAAAGTCTGGGTTTGTGGGGAACAAAAAAGTCTGAATTTTCTTGTATTTAAATTTTTAAGGAACTCTCATATCCCTGTAATAAAATCAAGCCCTCTAGCACAGTGCTTGAAAAACTCTCCTGTGCTGCGAGGAACCATCAAGTGAGATGTCAGACATTGCCAAGCTCCTGGATTC
>NW_008239139.1:3181503-3221283 GCF_000691975.1 Corvus brachyrhynchos | reverse complement strand
GTGGGAATTTGGTAGTGAAAATGCCCAGGTGATCTTAGGGAAATACACAGGGCCATCTGCTAAAAGGAAAGGTGGGAAAATCTCCAAGGTTTCTGCTAATGTGAGCTTGTAGGAAAGGCACTGCTGATCTCAGGGTGGTGATTGCTTTAGTCACAAGTGTGTGAGCAAGACACCAGTCACGTAGCTGAGGGTTTGACTGTGTGGTTTAATAGTGCCAGTACTCAAATAGTGGATATTCATTGTAAGGAGGTCAATCAGTAGAGAAATTAAAGGAATGCAAGAGGTGTTATTTCTAGTCTGACATCCACTAAATCTATTAAAGTAAGCCAAGATTTATAAAGAAGGTTAATTTGTTCTCTTACACAATCTCAAAATAACAGCATAATCTATTGAGACTAAGACTGATCCCTGCTAAACTGTCTCCCACTGTCTTTGGTGATGTTAACTGCTTTGTGCAAGTGTAACAAAGATGGGGAAGGTCAGCTGTTCTCCATCTGATCCCTGTCTTTCTGCTACCATAAAAGGAACCTGAATCTTTTCTTCTGTGAGTGGGTTTTATCTGTCCCCAACTGGTATTAATGCAGCTACATGTAAAATCTCTATCATCTTTATTGTGAGTGCTTCTGGTTTGTGTTGAACCAGCAGTCTTGTTTTGGGTAAATTCTCTTGTTTGTTTTGGACATTAAATATTTAAAGCTTCCATTTTAGTGGGTACTTTTTTGGCTGGTGAAAGGCAAAACCGTTTGAATGCTTTTATTCTTTGTTTCAACCATAGAGTGTTTGCCCTCCTGCACTGAGTAGGTAAGCAATTTTATAAAAGGGAGGTTTTTTCCCTTTGCTCCTGATGCAGCTTTTCTTGGTAGCTTCAAGCTACAAGTTTCTTAAGACGAGGCCTCTACCTTATGCAGATCTCTGGAGCTTTTTTAAGAAAAAATCCTCCTCCCACTCCTCAAAGTTGTGTGGCTTTGTACCACTGTTCCTGCTGTGTGCCTCCTGTCTGTCACAGAGCTCTGTGGAGGCTTGGCTTAGGTTCTCTCCTTTTTCCCTTCCAGAGGTCTGAGATACTGCTCTTGCATTGTGACTGGACATTGTCTGTGGGTGAGAACACACGGTGCTAGATTTTCTCTTTTTCGGTGTTTGATTGAGGATTAGGACAAACAGTTGTTTATTTTCATGCTGCTGTACTCCTGCAGTCTTGAATGGCTTTCAGAAAGAAAATGAGAAAGTCCTGAGGGCATCTATGAGATCATCAGCTCTGAAATGGGAGGTGGGTACTGCAAGGACAAAATCTGTGCGGATACCTTGGCATGTGCTGGGGCAAATACTTTCCTGCAGCTGCTTTTCTCAGCAGGAGAAATTTTAAACTGCTCCTTGTCTTATTTGCAGTGATGAAGCTTAGTTGGCTCCCAGTGAGTGAGAACTGAGCCTATATTAGTGTTTGTAGATGGAAGGCACTAAGAATTTTCTGAAATAAAAATGTTAGGAGGAAAAAAATATTGACTTGATCTGCAAAGTCCACCTGAATATAATGACTAAGACAAAAAGAGATAAACATCTGCTCCAATTTGGGAGCAGGTGATTTTGGAGCCTACACCATGTTGGGGTAGCTTTTTGTCAAAGGAGGACAAAATGCACTGAGAGGCAGGGTCAGGAAGTGGGGTAAGCTGGGCAGGGGGGTGAATCTGCTGGGAGTCTGGGTGAATTATGCAAAGGTAAGTTCTGTACTGCAGCACTGGAAAGGATTCTGGGGAGGGTCAACAGCAAGCAGGTGTTGACCAAAGGGGAGCTGCATGGACTATCATACCCCCTTTGGTGATGGGCCAAGCTAGACTAAGGATTTTCCAGCTGGAAGCCTACCTCTGGCATGTTTGGTGAAGGATAGGTCAGCAGGTTGCCCTAGAAGTGTCCAGAACCAACCAGAGATGAGGCTTGAGGCTTTGCTGCTGAGTCAGTGCCTGAGGCAACCTGAGCCTCCTGCCAGCCATGCAGAGGCGGCTGTGATTCCCCTGCACTCAGGACTGACAGCCTTCACCCTCGGAGCTCGCAGCATGAGCACTTGGGAGTTGTAGAGCTACCTGGGGCTTAGTGCAGCTGGGAGGTTTGTGTTATCCTGCCTTGCTCCCACGTGCTGTGCTCAGCAGAGATCTTCTCCTGACTCTTTTCAGCCCTATTGACCAAGACCCCACCACCAGCTAAATATTTAGAGCTTCATAAAAATATGGGAAAAGGCTTTTAAACTCCAGTTTGCAAACTATGCAGGAGGTTTCATAAAGTGGGTATTTTTAGCATGTCATAAAAATATAAAGCCCCACTCTTATTTTTATCCCTTCAATCTCTGCAAAATTAGTTGAAGGCATTTTACCTTGCTTTCCTTTGCTTCCCTGACTTTGAGAAACCAGCTAACTTTAGGACCCAGGAGGGAAGGCATCCTCAGATGTTGGCAAACGCTGGCCATGTTGTGTGTCTATTTATAGTAAGTGTGTGTTGAACCACCTTGTCGTTCTTTTCTTAGCATCAGCTGGGTGAGCACAGCTATCAATTATCCATGAAGCTAATGATAATACAAGGAAAGCTATGTAAAGCAGGTGCTCAGAGGCAAGAGGAAAAGGGGGAGGTAGGTGACAGGACAGGGGGAATGAGGTTTTAAGAACTGAAAAAAATCCCTTTGCTCAGCCTGAAAACCCTTATTATCTGTAATAATTAGTAGTAACAGGGGTGCCTGCACGAAGTCATTATGACTGCTGGTATGGCCCTCCCAAGCATTATTTCCCTCATTTATTATCATTGTGTTGGCAATCAAGGGCAGTGGGTTTTTTCTTCCTTATTTTTTTGTGTTCTTTTTTTCTTTTTCTTTCTCCCCTACTCACTTTGCTTTTAATAGATCTTAAGCTGAGCATTTAGCTTCCCCCCACTCTGTCCTGGGTTCTGATATTTGAGTTGGTAATAGCAGGTTCTAGTTTCCCTGTGAAAAAACTGAGCCTCTGGTATTTCTCACGCTGGGAGATTGCACACACACATTTGTTTCCTCTTTTGTCTCCATTTCAGAGAGAATTTTGCCTGTAAGGGCTCTGGAGGGAGAAGGGAGGAAGTGAAGGGATGTCGTTCCACTCGCTGCCAATGACAAAGCTGATTGTCAGCTATTTATCAGCCTTTTTTAAAATGGCTTGTCTTTGCTGCTTTCATCTCTAAGCACAGGAGAGCAGGACAGTGTGAACTCTGCTCTTGACAGCAGCTCAGGTTCTGACACCATCTGCCACCTAATCCACTTCCAAGGAAGGGGCTGACGTTTGTGTGCATGTGTGTGCACACATGCCCTCCCCACCTAGCCATACATCATTTCAGCAGACTCACACTGATCAGCTCACGAGCAACATTTCTCTTCTAGGAATTGGCCTTTGGTGATATTACCTCTTTTCTTCCTCCTGCTTTAGATTTCCCTGATTCAGTTTGACACACTGGTGGGAGGCACTTCTCTGTTTTCTACCCAGCCTGGTTATCTGGGGTGCTGGACTTGGAGATTTTTTTTTTGACTTCTCCTGGAAGTTATGAGTGTGAGATACATGGATTTCTTTTGCAAAAGCAGCAGGAAACAGAACAGGTGTAAAATGTCTGTGTCAGGCTCCTTGGATAGCTGGTAAGTGCTTCTTGCAGGAACTGTTGAATTTTAAGCTTGAAAACCTTCATGACATAATGCTTAGTGACATAATGGCCAATCTTGTCCACAAGCACTGAAGGTGTTTCAAGATTTCTGGACTGCTTTCTCTAACCCATGAGGAATGACAGTCCTCATGACACGTGATGCTGTGGTGTATCTGCTGGTGTTTTTAGATGAACTGTACTCAGCACAGTTCACTGATTGTACTGGATCACGTTTGCTCGTGGCGTTCAGTACTGTGCACATTTCATTTCTGTGGAAAACGGCTTGAGAACTGAGATGGGAAGAGAAGAGGGGCTTTGGGAATGATGGTGAGGGAGGGAGAAGTATGCATTCAGAAAAGCCAGTTGTTTTACTTGAAATGATCTGTTATGCCATTTTTCTGGGCTATGGTAATGGGTGCCTGGATTAACTTCTGGCATACAGTCTCTCTTTCTACTGCTGGGTGGTTATTGCACCTGAGTGTTGGGACTTCTACCTCCTGAGTGCTCAAGCATAACCCTTTCCTCCCCCTTTGAAAGAGTCTCCATTGTCTCCATTTATCATGGCTGAGGAGGAAGGAATAGTGCTGCCTTCAAAAGTTAACACAGTCTTGGGAAAGGGGTCTCTACCTCTGCCAAGCAAGGGAGGAGGAATTCAGCTTCCCTGCAAAGCTGAGCAGAGCTCTGCCATGTAATGCAGAGGCTTTGATGCAGGGCTGCCATCATCTGTAGGGGACTTTAGATGCGGCTCAAAGCTCCCATTGATTCCAGTGAAGATCTGCTTTACTTTGTGGTTGTATTTTTTTTCGCCCCTCCACTTGCCTTTGTAAACCCTCTGCCTCATTTTCCAGGCACACACTAATTGCAGGATGTTATCTCCCCCTGTGAGCATCCCACTGAGCTTGGACCAAAGGAATCCTCCTGTTCAGTTTTCCTTCATTTCATCAAAATACTGAAAGCAAAATTAAAAAAAAAAAAAAAAAGGAGAAACAGTTTTATACTGAATAAAGATAATCAATTAAGAAAGCAAAAGAACTTTATTCAATTAATTTGAGGTAGATTTCGATACAAATCTAGTTTATCAGCAATCTTTACTAAGTGCATTTTATTTTTCTTATAACAGAAAAAAAGATGTTTTTGATTGTGAGATTACTTGCGGAGGTATTCAAAGAAAGCGTTAAACTGAGACTGTATTGATGTCTATTGATGAAGCCTGAAAACTTCTCTCCCTTTCCCATTGACAAATTAAAGCAATTTTCTGCACTTCCAAAAGAGGTAATGGAATAATTCTCTACCTCCAACTAGCAATTTAATATTGATCTGACTAAGACAGAATACTTCAAGCAATTGATTAAAGAACTTATCTTCTAACCCAAGTTTCAGCTTTTGTGTGGGATCATTTCCTGTTCACAAGACAGTTGCAAGCTTTAGGTTAATTTTGAAAGTGGGTTCTCCAGAACAAACTAATAGTGGAACTGGCAGAGGTGTGATGCTCTGGTTTCGTTTAGAGGATGTTGTTCTTCACATTTTGCACTTGTCTGTGTAGTGAAAATAGCAGTGTGCCCATGGAGGAACTGGGCTTCTGAAGTCACACTCTTTTGTTAGAACATTGTAATTTTTCAGTGAAATATGTATCTCCAAGGCAATGGAAAAAAACAGTAATGAGAATTGTGTGTGTGAGAATTGTGCTTCATTTTGAATTCAAAGTATTCAGAAGGTCCTATTTTTCCTAGTTGGTTTATTTTTCATTGGAAAATATCTTCTGATGACTGCTAATTAATCCTGATGTGTATTGGTCGTCTAAGATAAAAACGAAAGCTCTTTTCACTGCTGAAACATCTCTAAGGAATTAGAAAATTCTTGCTCCCTTCAGTACTAGAAAGTTTAGTGATTTGTTGTTTTTCACCTCTATTTCTCTGCTTCTGTGCCTCTACCATTCTGTCTCAGTATGGCAACTGTGTCTCATAAGCATAGACCTTTTCCAGCCTTCCCTTGAGGTTTTGACAGACCTACTGCAGGGAGGGATGGGGAATTCCCTTGGGCATGGGTACTCCCCTTGTGCCTCCAGCCAAGCTGCAAGGAGCCCAGCTGGTCCTCATGGGAGGTGCAGACTGATCTTGCAGTTGAAAGCTTGGAAAATTCCAAATGAATCCCTGGAAAAACCTGAATGTTTGAACTAAATCCAGGCATTTTGAAGTTCAGTTTCCAGAAAAATTTAATGCATGTAAGAAGAGCAGTGGCGTTCAGAAGACTCTTTAGTCAGCTCCTTGCAGTCAAACTTATCCAGCACTATTGATGAATTGAAACCCTAAAAAAAAAAGTGCAAACAAATAAAAAAGGAGCCAAGATCCTGTCTCCTCTAATAACATTGGGAGTAAGTGTTGAAAAAAATGGATGAAGGAGGATGCTGAACGTGCTCCTGGATCTGGCAGTTCGGAATATTTTTGATTGTGTTACCTGTATCACCTGTTTGGAAGACTCTAGCTAGATGTGTTATTCTCTGTGGAGAGAAATGCCTTTCTACATTTATTAACTTTGTTATTGGAAAAATAATGTAATTTCTGAATGTGCAAAAAACTTAAAATGTGGTAGATTGCTTTTTTTCTTTACTTAAAAAAAAAAAAGAATCATGTTGGATGCCCATGCTGAGACCAATAAGCTAATTTGCTGAGCCTGGGTGCAAGGCCATTTTTGAAAATGTGCTTTTCATGTTTGTTTATTTGTTCAACTATTTACTTCAAATTAACTTTAAAAATGTAAATAATAGGGAGTGACATTTTCATTTCCCTTACTTTGGAAATGGCAGACATAACATATGCTTGCTTGTTTCCTCATCTCTAATATGCATATATATATATATATGTTAAATCTGCCCAATATTTCATGAACTGTTTTTAGGCTGAATAGCTTTGACAAGTTTAGTCTCCTCTGATCAAAGGTAAAATCACAGGTCAAATTATTAACTGCACCTATATAGGCAATTGGAAGGCATTTTTCTCCACTTGGTCCGTAACTGAATGTCTAATCTGCCACAGCTCCTTGAATGTAAGAGCAGCAATAGCTGAGCTAGTATTTGGTTGCCTAAAATGTGAATTTGTGCTACTGTTTGTAGTGATCAGAAATACCAGTGAAGAAGCTGGAAGACTGATGTGAATCTTTAATCTATGAAAATGGCAGTTTAAGTCTGTTTCAGAATTTTCAGACAGCAGTAGGCTATGGTCAGATTCAGGGTGGCAAGCTCCCATTTGTGTGTTTGTGGTGATCTAGAGGCAAACATCTGTTTGGCAATGTGATTAAACTTAAAATCAAGTTAACCTCATATGGAAATATTTGTTGCAAGCGAATTCGAGATTTTTACATCAGGAACAAAAGATTATTCCATACTGCTTACCCTCAGTACTCTGGATTTCTGGTCTGCTAGTGTCTATTTTATATAAAGCAACAAAAGAATGAGAGGTTAGATCACCTAGACCGGATGGCACTCATCTTGGATTACTGCAGGGAATAAAGTGTGAAATAACAGTGGTACTGATGAGGACACGTGATATATCCTGAAAAATCAACAGCTGTTCGTGACAATTGACAAAGTACCAGTGTGGGATCTGCCTCCAGACTGGAGCAGCAAGGTGCTGGAAATCAGGGAATGGGCAAGCTGCCTGGTCACTGCAGGGGAACTGAAGGAGAATCTCGGGATTGCACAGGGCAGTGTGTGAGTCTGGGGTCAAATCACCATTTCACTCCGCAGGTGGAATCTTACATCAGTTAGACTTTGCAGATATGAAGTTGCACAGACATAGGACTACATATGAAGACAGAATAAGGGCAGTCCAGCTTAGTTGACCTGAGTAACTTGGTTTTTCAGAAGACTTTTTAACTAAGTTCTGTCAGAATTTGGAATATGTATTATGAAATGCTGACAATAATAATTAAGAAGTGAGTATAGCTTCTGCCAGCTCTCATCTCTGTCCTATAATTTTAGTCAGTGGGTTCTTAAATTCCTGTTTGTTTTGGTCTGAAGCAGTTCATATATTTTATATCTCACCCTGGAGGTGGATAAACACAGCTCATCAGTGTATCTTTATTCTTTCCTTTCTGGGAAATCTGCATGCAGTAGGCTGCTTCATCAAATATTCCTAATACTTCAATAGCCTTGAAAAACCCCTGATGCAACCAAATCTTCAAAGACAAATACAGCTAGGACATGTTCTCTTAAAACTCCTGTTGAGTATCGGTGCCTATTCCAAATGCTGCAAACACTTGTAGGCATATATGTGTGTCTGGAAGCATCTCTGTAGTTCACAGCTGCAACCTCCTGCTTTCAGCACTGATGTTAAATGGCAATTCAAGGGGCATCTGAACAAGGGAGATGAAGAACTCCATGGGCTTTAGACCCTAAGCATCCACTAACTTTAGGGTGGGTGATCCCTTTATATGATGGTATCGACACATTGAAATAAAGCTGAATGTATAAATTTCCATCTGTTTGTGAACCTGTATGCTCTTTGGAGAGGCAAAGTATTTCACAGGCCTGTCAACAGTCAAATTTTCATTTGCAGAAAATTCATGTTCGGAAAAAAAGGAGAGGAGAAAACGTTTGGTAGAGACT
Source organism: Corvus brachyrhynchos (assembly GCF_000691975.1). NCBI lineage: Eukaryota > Metazoa > Chordata > Aves > Passeriformes > Corvidae > Corvus > Corvus brachyrhynchos. The sequence goes on along the minus strand of NW_008239139.1, from coordinate 3,213,041 downwards.
GTAAAGGACGACAAAAATCTCCAAGTAGATTTTGGTGTGCCAGGAGCTTTGTATCATGGCGACACTTTAAATGTCAAGTAATGCATGCTGGCAAAAATGGCCTAAATTCACAGAGAGTGATGTGCTCTGGAGCCGTGGAGTTCTCTAAGGAGTAAAAGTCACTGTGGATATTTCAGTGAGGATGTCTAAACAGAACATTACTGCAGCTGGAAAAGAAAGAGGGGGGAAAAAAAGAAGCGGGGTCTTCTGAGAAATACAGTGGAGGCTAAGTAGAAATTTAAGTGGGTAACTGGGTTCATCCATGTCTTCTGTATTTTCTCAGGGATCAGTCTCTCCTGTAATAACCTTATTCTGCTTTCAATAGTTGATAAAAGAGTGCAATTTCACTGTAATTAATCAAAAGCAGCACTGAGGTAAGAAATCTTTGCCCAACTCCTACTCTTGCCTTGCCTGCACAGATCTTAAATGAAACTCACCAGGTGTTTCCATATTTACTGAAATTCCCTTAATTCAAGGTTTTCCCTCAGCTTCAAGATAGAAAATGTTGGTCTAATCATTGTGAATTGTGAAGGAATCACTGGAGTCCTTTGCTTGGAGAGGAGCTCCTACGAGGAGCAAAGTGCTCTTACTGCCGAAGGTCTTTATTTGTTATGTTGTTCTAAAGAAAGTATTTGAATTGCCATATATTGTTACTTCTCTCTTTTCTGGTGAGCCTGTGGGCAATTGTGAGGAACAGAGAGCAGCTCACACAGCTCTGTGTTCAAGTGGGAAACTGCTGTTTTAGATCAGGTTTGAAAAGATTATTTTGAAACTGAAGACTGTCCTTATAAAAAGCATCAGAGGTGTGGGGACTTGGAAAGACTTCAGGGACTGGTAAATTTAACCCTTTAAAGAGTCTTAGGTTGGGATTTATGCCCCTTCATGGGAAGGAAATAGCCAGTCACATGGATGTTTTGGAAAAACTGGGATGCAGGGTTAGAGCTGTTATTCTCCATCAAGGTCTGAGATTTTGCTTTCAGCAGGGACCCATCTCACATCATTGTATTCAGCAAGTGGTGTCGGAATGAGTGTGGCTACTACAAATTAGAACTAAAAGCACTCAGCAGTTCCTGATGGCAAAAATCTCTGCCCAAAGAGAAAATGGTTATGGAACTGTAGTATCTCTCTTGCCTTCCCTGAAATGAGGCTGGGAATTAACTTGCATTGGCCGAGCTGGAAGGAGTTAAGGCAGGGAGGTGAGCAACATGAGGAGCTGTGGAAGCTCTTGTTATTCAAAAGGATGGGTTTGGTGTCTCACTAGCAATATTGGCAATTCACTGCTCTCTCTCAGGGAGGCTTTTGGATCCAGGCATGTAACTGCAGCCCCCTGAGGTTCCTCTTCTCTTGACAGACAAGGAGGCTGACTCAGACCAGTATATAAGGGCTTCCTGACCGTTCCCTTTGCTGTACATGCCTGTGTACGTTTTCAGGTGAATCTTATTTCCTTCAAAGCAAAATAAGCAGATGACCTTTCTTCATAGTTGCTTTAGCTAATATGGACATCTCTGCAGGATGTTTTAAGTGAGAAAATTGCCATGTAAAAAGTTTAGCATAGTGGTATTATTCAAGAGTTGCTTTTTTTTTTTTCCTCTTCAGGCCTTCGTTTAAATTACCCCGTGCCAACAGACTTTTTGCTGGGATGCCTCTTCCATGAAAGAGGTCTACTATTAGTAAGAAACAAATTGATCCTTTCCTAATTCCTGTTTAGGTGGTCATCTATGTTAGGGGTCAGTTCCTATTTTGGTGAAGCTGTAAAAACATGGCTCTATCCTGTACGGCGTATAAAGAGCATTACACAAACAGTTGGAACTTTGAGCAGTTTAGGATTACGTCCTATGGAAAAGACAAAACTGCTGTCATTATAAGGTCAATAAACCCTTGAATTGATCTATACTGTTATTTTTCTGGGTTGCATCCTCTTCTGCCATTCCTTATGTGGGAAGGAAATGGTTTTCTGAAAATGTTTCTGCTGATGTCAGCGCTGGTGTTCCTAAACACAAAACAAATTCAAATGGTCTGGGCTTCAGTGACAGCTCAGCACTTCTTGGTCCTGGTCAATACGAGGCTTAGTTCTCCTATAATTTATTTGGCATGTATTTGGACCTCTTTCTGAATTTTACTTGTTTCATGTCTGTGTTGCTTGCACTAGAAAAAAATGTGCTAGCAAAGATTTTTGCCTTTGATCCATAGGAGTGGCACCTCTTCCTTTGTTTTCTAGCTATTTGGCATTGCTGTTTAAGTACTTTTCTATGAAAAACAAATTTCAGTCTGCATTGTCCTTTCTATTAACAAAATTACTGGCACACAACCGTAATTATACTCTTCCTCTTAGGTCAGGGTTCTTGATGCTTTTAAGGGGAAAGGGTAAGAAAGGCTTCAGAAGGGCACTTTAATTTAGAGATGCATGTGAATTTGAAGAGATTTACAATGCTTCTCTTAAAACAATGCAGAGCTGAAGTCTACAGGGCTTGAAATTGGAAGAAGTCTGAGAAAACAAATGGAGCTATTGGACTGTATAGAAAATGATTGCATAGCCCAGTGAACTGAAGGGAATTGCAGGAATAAAAAAATACATGCAGCTGAATTCCCAGATTTTTTTCTCCATTGTGAGTGCTTCTCATGGAAGATCACTAATGGCCAAAAAATTTAAGTCTCTACAGTGTGTCTATCCACCTTAGCAACCCAGTCTTATGCTGTAGAGGCTCTAAGCACCTTCACTTCTCATTTGTGATGCTATTCACAGGTTTCTGGGGACACCTGGGGCATGTTGGCCTTACTGGGGAAGAGTAAGGGGGAAGTAAGAGTACTGGGGAAGTACTAGTGTGGAATAGTTATTATGCAGAGTTATCTGGCAGCTGAAAGACAGCCAAAATGTTTTACCAGTCTGGTGGAAGCAGCTATTGAGGCGCACTTTGATTGCATTTAATCTAAAAATACTTCAATCTGTTTAACCTAAATAGACGCAGCAAAAAATTTGGGCAATGCCTGGTACTTCCATGTTTTATACAGAATTTGAGCTGTATCAGTAAGAAAGGAAGGTATTTACTTTTTATATGGCAAAGGCATCATTCCCACCCACCTCGACCTCCAGAAAGGCTCTGGGAATGATCAAACTATTGCCCTTTAACAGTTGCTTTCTTAGCACCATCAATAACCATCCAGTGAGCGTGAGCTGTGGTATGTTAGGGCTTTAGGGATGAGTGGCTAGTGCTTTATTTCCCATACATGTGAGCTTTGAGATAACTGTGAATCCTTGAGGGATTTGGATTTAGTATTGATATGCAGACAAATCCCTAAGCCTGACTGGGATTTGCTTGCATTGAGTTTGGATTGCTCAAGGCTGAAGATGGGCTTGAAGTGGCAGTATTTAGTCACACTGCTTCTGGTTCCTCTGCCAAAGCTGTTTGTTTTATGATCTAATTGACACAATGTCTCTGTATTTGCTACTTTCTTATTTTTCTGAACAGCATTTTTCTTAGTCTAGAAGAAACAGAACTGCATTCTGTGGAGTGAAGATTCTTAGTCTAAAAACTGATTAAAAAAGACTGGACATGAGTGGTTTTTGGTCTAGAGGGGTGTTACCAGAGATTTATGCAGAGCTAGAACAGTTGTTGCTAAATGTGCTCCTGGAAATTGTTTGGAAAGAGGAAATAAACTATGGGGTGCTGAAACTTGTCTCTAAGCTATTTAAAATGAGAATTAACTGTGGAGTAGAAGGAGGATCGATCAATTGTAGTGAATGAATGGACTATAAAATGGGGGTTGCAATTCTGCGTTGATAGGGCTACTTTTCTCCATCTGCACTACACTGCAGTTAACTCAGGCAAGGATGGACTGTGCATTAGTTATTACCCATTTGGAGAGAGATTTAGTAGTCACTGTAGATAAGTCTGTGAATATTTCTGCTTACTGCTCAAATAGAGCAATAGTAATTCAATCAGTGAAATAGAACAGTTTATGGCTGGGAAAAGACTGAGTAGAAAAAGTTTTACCAGCTTGAATGGCTTGGACAGCAAACAGAACGCAGGTAGGGAACACTAAGTTAGTCTTTCCTCTGATGTAAGAGCCAAGGAGCAGCAAATAAATTTGTCAAACAGGTTTAAAAGGAGAGGAATGATTGCTTCCAATTCAATATTATGTGGTGGTTTCCATTGCCAAGCAATGTCATGGAGACAAACATACCCGTTTTAAAAGTCCAAATAAATGACCACTGAGAATCCGCTGGTGAACAGGAAGTGGGAGGATTGGATGCAGCCCGTTCCAAGGAGACCAAAGTTTTGCTTTGCTAAAGGTAGGATGGATATGTGGAAGGCAACATACCTTTGGACATTCTCAAGCTCTCTCTATTAACACCCATCACTAATTTGGTGTGAGCAAAAGCTGCTGGCTTAGGTAAACATTTGGTCTGTCTCAATAAGGTTGTTCTCTTAGTCTTTGTGCCTGTCTACAGTAGACAGAGGTGAGATTATACTGCCCTTTGCATAGGAGATTGAGTCTGAAGAACAGCTCATCTTGTTGATGTGATACTGAGACTGATCCAAAAACCCCTACTAGCAGGACTGCTGGATCCTGCTCTCTTTGAGTGGTTCCATGTGAGATCCATTCACATAAGGTGGTACAGACATGGAGGCACTTACTGTCACTGAGGTGTCAGGACTGCATGTGAATTTTAAGCAGAAATAGAGACCACCCGTGCTGCACGCTCCTAGCACCTCCCTACTAGCCAACTTAGTTGCTATGTTACTTGGAAGAACCTAATTCCTTTCCTCTCAATAAATTATTATGTAGGGAGCCTACATTTCTTTGTGGGCCAGTTATCTAAAATGTATCTACAAGACTCCACATTAAAATACATACATCTGCTTCTGCCTCAAGCTGTTGTTCTGGAGCCTATTTTTTTACAGATGGTTCCTGTTATGTTTAATTGTTTTAATTTGCGCTGAAAGCTGAAATTGTAGCTGTCCTCATGTGTGTTTTAATGGTCTAAAACCAGTTAGGAACTGCTGAGAAAGTCCACTAAGCTTGAAATAATCCATGTTACCCACATGCTTCTAGTTTTGCTGTTGAAGGCTTGGAAAATCCTTCAAACTTCATAAAGCTCAGTCTGAAATAAGCAATTTTGCTGAGCTGCCAGACAGGGAAATTGTTGCATTTGTCAGACCTCTGATGTGTATGCAAGGTCAAAAGAACAGGAATGGAAGCTGGGTTTGCTGTCTTTTTTTTCCACTTCCTTGATGCTCTAGTCTCATTGCAGAGTTGCACAGAATGGTGCTATCCACTGCACACTGATGTGGCTCTGTTGTGCCATTGCAGTTTTATACTAGATAAAAGCTGATTTGTGACACATTCAGCACTCGCTTTTTTTTTTTTTGGCCAAAACTGCAAGGCAGTACCATTGATTTTAGCAAGCTCAGTATATATCCGCTTGTCCTTCAGCATGTGGCATCATAGAGATCCATGCCAAAAAGAGATTCTCTACAGAAGCTGGTGCACAGTTTCCAGGAAAAACAATTAAGAATACTTTCTAGTTCTTATATATGTGTACACAGTGCCCTCCATGAGTCCTCTGAGGTTTGCCTTTCACATTAAGGAAGAGTAATGTGGTTTAAAGAAAAAAAAACTTATTGTAAAACCTCATCTCTTTGCTACAGTTTCCAGTTCAAAAGTATTTTTGTTTTTTCCTTCCTTTTAAAATTATTTTTCTGTTTGAGCATCTTCTCTGACTGGCTGGAGCAGGAGTTAAAGTCGAAATCAAGCTGGTGCCCTCAGTGGTAGCACAAGATGTATAGAGCTTCCCTGAAGAAAACAAAAATGTTGAGCCAAATGATTTTTTTTTCAGGTAGCTTAGCCTACCTTTGATCTCAAAGATCTCACTGTCTTGCAAATTAGAAAGAAAAAAAGCTTTGTTTTCCTCATGAAAAAACCAACCCACAAAAACAAAACCCCAAACCCCTCCAAAAAAAAAAAAAAGCCCCTCCAACCCAAAAATGTAGGCAAAACAGACCTTATGAGAAGAAATGTGGGAGAGAGAAGAAAACAAGATATCAGAAGAACAGCATTAATTCTTAGCTGTGTATTAATTACCAACATTAAGGTGCATGGGATCAGACTGTATTGTCTCTGTTTTTTTGCTGATTTAATTAGGTCTTCTGCACCCTTGGGCTGATCTTTTGAGAATTATCTTTGGCCACGGAAAACATAATTTTCTGGGACTAGTGTGTTGGGGGAAAACTGCTGTCTCCACTCTCTGTGAGATCCAAGGCTGACTTTTCTACACTGGAACAAGTGGTTTCCCACCATCTGTCCAGACCAGGATTGTTGGACTCGGAACATCCCCCCTTCACTTGGTGACCCCTGCCTAATATAGACCTCCAGGGGTATGAGTAACGTGGTATGAAGTCAGGAGTGTTGGGTCACTGGAGGCTGGTGCTACACGAGCTGTCTCCATCCTCTTCTGTGAGCAGCTGAGGATGGGTGTGGGTGGCACCCACTTAGGAGAACACATTTGACACATTCTTGGGTGCAGATATCAGCCAAAGGAGCATCCAGTGTCCTTTGTCTTCTCTCTTGTATCTTGTACACGTTTGGCACCTCTCACCTTTCTACTCCAGCAGCAAGGGCTTGGAGAATGGAGGTCTTACTGTTTTAGCAGTGTCTGGAGAGATGTTTTCCTGCCAGCTACCTGAGCTTAGATAAAGAAAAAGCTGTAGGTCTTGTTAAATATCACTCTCTTTTAAGATCTAGAAAAATAAACTTTTGGGGGAGTTTACTGCTTTTCTTCACAGTGGGAGTGCCAGATGAGTGGGATTTGTTAGTCATTAGCACAAGTAACAAGGATATTCAGATTTGCCTGAAATGAGCAACCTGGGAAAATCACATGACAGATTGATTACATGGAGTGCCCTGTTTTCTTTGTTTAAAGTCTGTAAGTTCACACAAGGACCTGCCCTTCTCCCTGCTCATTTCCAGAACACTTCTGAGGTGTACCCAGTGCATAGAGCTGCCTCCAAGCACATTATGTATCATAAGGTAATGCGTCAAACTGAGAGAAAATAGATGCTTTGACAGAGAGTTCTGCACTTAAAAAAGCAACATTCCTCCTAGCTTCCAATCTTTTTATTTAGCTATTTTAAAAAAGTATTTTCCCACAAAAGCAATTTATTGCCAAGTCTATACCAGCAAAAGTTGAAAGTGCAATCACTGTTTCGAATTTGAAAGGTCTGGGGGGGAACGATAGGTGGTACAAGCAGTGTGGTTTGTTAGCAATGACTGCAAGTGATTGCATTGTTTGATTTATTTTTGTTAAAGTGCTCAGTTCTGCTTCTTCAAACACTTCTTTAGCTCCGTCTTTCCCCTGTTTTGACTCTTGAAAATTAGGGAAAAAGAAGAAAAGCTATGCTTACCTACCTCTTTTTATTTTTTTTTATAAGTAATGCAGGAGAAGTAGGCTTTCACAGGGGATTTGAAAGGGAAGAAGATAATGGTTTAAACTGGTGCAGGAAGTAAACTTAAGAGGATACAGAATCTAATCTGTGTTGGCTAACAAGGAGAGTAAAGTAATAAAAGTAAGAATAATATTTCTGTTGCTCGTGATTTTGGAGGGAGAAATGGTCAAGAGGCCTATGAGGAAACTAAATCATGCTTTGGAATGCATCACATTCTAGAATCATGGAAGATTGCATCGCGTACTAGAAAGACTCTATTGTTGATAAAGCATTTCATTTTAATTTGAAGGAACAGGAAAGACTGTATTTTCCATATGTGTCTCTATTAAAAATGAGAAGCCTATCTTTGGGGAGGAAAAGACACTTTGTACCTTTTATGTGATATCTGTATTTGGTACTGTTTTGTATATTTAAAAAGTCGTTAGAGCCCCAAGTGGAAAATCCAGACTTTTCATCCCAGGCCTCTTCAATAGGAATATCCTTCCCCCTCTCCAACCAAATCTGTATGGAATTAACTTCTTTTGTCTGAAATGACCCAAGGGAACCATTTAGGACTCCAACAGATCTTATATATTTTAAAGACATTAGGTATTTTTGAAAACTGTAGTGTACACCTCTTTTCAAATAGTACCTTTTATTTTAAAATGAACCAAATGGTTCACCAGTGCTCTGCTTTGGTAGAACCACACTTTCCTCACCAAAACCAACTGATAATAGATTATGCATTGCTGAAAGGGATTTTTTAACAGTGACTGCCAGGTTCACTTGTATGTTGAGTCCAACTCTTAGCATGAACTGTTAGTGCCAGGCAGTGGCTGTATAAATAAATACAACTGAGGACATTGCCCAAAAGCACTTTACTGCAGCAGCTTGAATTAATGCTGAAGGAATGGAAATCTCAGCAATATTAGCTAATGGATGGAACTGGGGTGGGAATTTTCTCATTGTGCTGGGATTTTTCTAGCTGTAACTGCAGTCCCAGAGAATCAGATCCACTATTGCTGCTCATTTGGGTTTGCTCTGAAGTAGTCTACATGGACCAACAACAGGCAGGGAGACTCAGCCAAACTGCAGCTTTGCAACTGATGTCCCAATGTGAATTGATAACTCCTGTGGCAAAGGAAAAAATACATACTCCTTAAGATAATCTCAGACAAAATTCTTTCAGCATGGAGACATTCTTGCTGAAAGTATTTTGTCATTTCTTAATCTGTTGCTCATTGTATTTGTTATTATTCTGTGGAGGCTTGATTAGCTTCTGCAACAAGAGAGATAGGGATCAGACATGCTACCTGAGTAAGACTGGTCAGAGAGATGAGAAGCTGTGGAGTGGGAGCAGAAATACGTATTAGCTATTCCTAAGGATGGTGTTCCATTTCTTGATATCTCCTTTCTATTCTCCCTGCTTTTCTTGCACACATTTGCTGCATAGGCAGAGGAGGTGAAAGCAGTGAAACTTGCTGTATAGTAAGTTAATTGTTCAGTTGTTATTAAATAATGCTTAATATAATATCAAATTACTGGAAGAATTGCAGGTTTTTTTATAGGTAATCCAACTGTAAAATGTGACCTTCCTCCTTTCTTTCTTTTGGAAGTGAATATAATAGAGTCAGCCCCTGGAATCCTTAAGTTGTTGGCTTTGAGGCGGAATAATTTAACCCAAAAGCTTATCTCTGCAAGAGGAGGAAACAACACACATCAGCAGCTTCTGAACTACTCATGTAGTGCTTCAAATGGCAAAGCGCAGACTACTGGAGTCCAATTATTCATTATCACATGTTTTATTGGCAGGCAGGAGTTATGAAGAGAAGGTGGAGAACTTGCCTGAACTGGATGGAGTGTAGCTTTTGAACAGTTAGTTGATGCAGTCAGTTTAAGTCCTTTGAAAAGAGGTCCTGTTCAGATTTTTCCTTTATTCTTCCTCCTCCCCTGCACTGATGCTGCAACAAGCCTTGGGAGCTTGTTGTTGAAATATATTCCCTTAGTGGTGGATTTCTCCTCTGGATTCCCTTCTTCTGAGTTACCACAAGTTGCTCATGAGTGCTAGTCTTAGTGTGTTAGCTGCATTTTTCTTTCAAATGCTCTTTTTGCTCTATCTACAGTTCTGATGGTGTTTATGACCTGTCTTGTTAGTCCTTCACTTGTAGAAATAGACCTGAATTCAATTTCAGGATATTTTTATAGAATGAGGATAACACTGGTTTGGGTTTGGGCACCCTCCCCAGTCTCAGTACTGCAAGGTGAGTCCCAGCCTTTGATGTGGGACACCAGCTGGTGGCTGTGGCTTCAATGAAGTGGTTAAGTAGAGTGCAGGCCTTCAGTTTGGGGAGCACAGTGCTGAATTACAGCCTGGAGTGCTTGTTTATATACTGGGCATGTGTTCATGACATATGGAAAAGGAGTGCTCATGTGACTGCAAAATCAAACATGCAAAAGTGAGGAAATGCCAGGATGTGAATTTTCCCACCCGCTTGCACATATGCCTTATGACTCACTCTTTAATTACACAGTTGCACACTGATTTTTCCACAGAATTCCTGCATCCCTCTGTGCATGGGATGCCCGCTGCTGTTTCAAAGAGAAGCCATTCAATGTTTTGTTTTCTCCTCATTGCTCCTCATGGCATTATTCAGGCTGCACAGTGAAGGAAGGATTATGAATGCCCTTATGGTTTAGTTTTGGTTTTTTGCTCATCTTCACCACAGCATAAGGGCCCAGGGTTTCATGAGCATCCTTTGCAGTGGTCCTGTCTGATGCTGGATGCTGTCCTGACCCCATTCACAAACCATGGGAATGCAAGAACATTGAGGATGTACTTTGGACAAACAGCCTCACCAAGTGTTTCTGATTTTATTATCTCCATTATTCTCCTCATTCCCAGTGTCCCATTTCAAATCCCAGTCCAAATTTTTTCCTCCTCTTACCTGGCTTTAAAAAATAAATTGATATCGTAATTTTTTTGTTATCTATGTGTGATTTTACAATCCTTTTTAGAGATATCCTGTACCAGAATAGGAGACCAAGCCTCTTGTAAATATAATGCTTAGAGAACCACAGGGGAGAGAAAAACTAAAGAATAGGGAAGGTAATGTTGTTTTTACACCCACACTCCATCTTTTTTCATATTATTCTTGGTCTTGTCTGTTTCAGTGAAATTTCTCTATTTTTTCCCTTTAAGCAGTGCTTTGAGAAGATGCAAACACCACCCATCAGCTTTCTTTTAGTTGGTAGGTTAGCACAGCATTCTGTTACCAATAAGCAGTAATAGATGTAGAAAAGAATGTGTGGGGCTGCTGGCTTCAGGTAAGGGTCTGAAAGCCTAGCTTTGATATCCTTCAGTGCTCTTGAGTTTTTGTAGGAAGCTGAGCAAGCCACCAGTGCAATCTTGTTTCCTTTTTAATTTCTAATAGCCAAAATATTGTTTCTCTACCTTGGTGGTACCATTAGAAAAATCAATGAATGTCAGAGGATGCTGGAATACTTGTTGTGGCAAAAGCCAAATAAGTTGATTGTTTTTAACTCAGCTGGTTACATTTGAATTGATTTACCAGTATATTAGCTTCAAAAGCAATCCCAGTATAAAATACATTGACATGTAGCTGCCTCACAATGATTCATACATTTGCTGTAGTCAATATCACAGATTGTGTTTAGTGTTTACATTTTGTACGTTCACTGAGTTTACCCAAAACATGGAGTTATTTCTAGTCCTGGTCTTTATGTAAAGCTGAGTTTTGGAGTCCGAGCTGGCAAAGCATTGCTGTATTTGATTAGTAAAACCTAAACCAAAACAAAGCAACTGACTGTTCTTTTCGTTTGCATTAGGCAGTCCAGTTCAGCAAAGTTTCTTGAGAGTCTCATTTCAATGCCATATAATTAATTTACTGTCATTATGACTGGGCTTCAGGCTGACCCACTTGCGTGGTGGTTAATCCTCAATCAGAGTGGTGACTAGACCTCTTTTGACTTGACCATATTTAAACTAAAAAGAAGGGAAACACCAAAGCTGTAAACAAGTCACTAAAATTTCAGTTTTTCACTAGAACCTCTGTTTCAGGTAGTATTGTGTGCATATATAATATATATAACACAATATATATAACTCTGAAAGTTATTCTTGTTCTTTGAATTCCGTCTCTATATACAAGATACTGTCAATATGCGGTTTTGAAAAACGATAATTGTTTCTAGATTAATGTGTAGGATCACTGCAGCATTGGGGAAATTCTGGTCTTTTTAAAAATATTTTCTCTGTTTCTGATCCACACTCAAATCTACTGAGAATTTCATGATCAAATAAGCCTAAAAACTCTTGAATGTTTGCTAATCTGTTATTCTAATTTGCACAAAAGGATCACTTGTCATTCCTTCTACCTTCTGGTGCCCTGAGCTCGTGAGGTAGGGCATGCACCTTTGTACATAATATATGGGGAAAAAAAATTTCCGCATAGATCTATTGCCCCCTACCTTCAGCATTTGGCTTTGGGGTTGTCATTGCGAAAAGGACCACAAGCTGCTCTGCTTTCTAGACTAAGAGTCACTTTCTTTTATGGATCTAAATTTGGGATAAAGAAGGGAATATATTTTTTTTCCTGTATGCAGTCTCTCTAAGGCTTTGCATGCCTAGAAGAGCATATTAATAAACCAGGCCTGATTTTTATTTCCACAATGTGACTCTGGCAAGCCTACTTACAGATCCAATCTTAATTTCACTGTATTAGTATTAATTCTGTGTTAAAAATCAAAGTTCAGCAGCAGCTCCCAATGGGTTGGTCCCAGTGACACTTCAGGAGATTCATGTTCTGAGCAGCATTGAACAGCAGAATCCAAAGTAGAAACAATTATGTAGAAGTAGTTAGAAAATATTGGGGTTTGGCATCCTTTTTTGATGTCCCAAAAACTAGTAATTTATCTAATATTTTGTCCGCCAAATGTACGTTTTTGTTTGTGATCTGTAGGCTTTATTTGTTCTGTGTATGGATCTCAAGGTGGACTGGAGTTTCTCTGGTGAAAGCATGGTGGAAAGTTCCTCGACACTTCAGCACGTGTGTAGTGTGTGATGTCTCTTTGCCCACATCCTCTCCTTTGGGTGGGCACTGTGGAAACTGATCTGGCACATTCTTCACTGAATCCTTTTCAAGGCTCTAGCTCTGCTCAGTGAAAAAATGATGGTATTGCAGTTAGGACAAATGGAGAGTCAGGACACTTTGGCACAAATGGATGAAGAAACAGATATGGCTTAAGTCATTTGTGGCTCAGATCTGCCAGGTTGAAAGTCTCCTCAGCACAGTACAGAATTAGTGCTATTCAGTCACCACTGGATGCAATGAGTGTCTTGAGGAAACCTGACTACTCTTGTCTTGGCCATTGAAAAGATGGAACCTGGATGAGTCATTTCACACCTCTGCTTCCTTTCCACTCACCATTAGAGCAATAGCTCATAACAGCAGGGTCTGTCGCTCATGGCATACATTCCTAGCTCAGGAAAGCTTTGATGTTTGCTGTCAGCTCATGCTGTAATGGTGATAGCCTCCAACACAGCAATCCAGAGTGATCCTTTCCAGTCCTCAGCATATAGCCATGGGTGGCAGGGCTAGATAAAACTGAGATACAGACACATTGCGAGGGGGCTGGAGCATGACAACACATTTAGAGTGTTACTTTTGTTAAAGCAGCCCTTTCTTTCTCCTACTCCTCCTCTTCTTCCCTCAGATGATGATGACATTGATTTATTTGTTTTACTTCTATAGTTAGCAAACATGGTTACTGAGCCAAATTAAAAATAAAGCAGCAACCCTTCTCTGTTTTAACACTGTGAGAGCTGCTTCTGTTGAAGCTTTGCATTGCAGAAAGGGCATCAAGTCCTACCCCTAACTGGGGAGGTTGTGCTCCAGATCGACACACTGGAGTAGCTGGCAATTTCTGTCCTTTTTCTCTCTTTTGTGTGACTTCAGGCATATGAGCATTAAAGTCATCTTGGTTAAAGAGTGAGGTCCCATTTCCATGGTAACATGGGGAAATGTCTTTGGAGTTTTAAAGGTCCTATATTTATTGTGTAGGATTTTCATCTCCTGTTTAAGCATTTAAAACAAAGAAGTCTGCAGTGCTGGAATCTTTTAAGAGAGATTGAGTTAAATGAGGGGGGCAATTATAAAAATGACATTTAACTTTGTTCTGCTCTGTAATCCTGTAAAAATACATCAGCTGGTGAAAAAGCAACCTAGTAAGCTTGAAGCCAATGGAAATAGACTAATTTACTATAGCCAGGACTTTGTCCCAGAGGTCTGGTAGCCTGTGAATTAGATTCCTAAAGGAAGCTATGGGATTTTCGTCATCTGAAATTAATATCTAGAAAATATAAACAATATAAACTACTGAACAGGTATGGGGAATTTTAGTTCTTCCTCAGCCCTAGATGAACAAAGCAATTGAAAAATTTCTTTAGAATTTATTATTATGCTCATGGATTTCCTGATGCAAGGTTTATTTATGTCTAAATGGCTTAATATTTTTTCACTGTTTAGTGTCAAAAGAAGCCAGTAACTGTGCAGACATTTTGTGTTTTAATGTGGGTACATAGTGTTTCCTATTTAGTATGAGGTGCATGATATTGAAATGACTATTTAAACAGAATTCAAATACTGTGAATTCTTCACCTTCATCTTTGTTTTATTATAAGTTATTTGCAGTATATTACTGTAAAGACTAATAAAATACTTTAGAAGGTACTTGGTGCCATGAACAATGCATGGAAAGATGGAATGCACAAAAGGCAAAGTAAAGAATATGTTTAAAAAGGCTTAACTAGTGGCATGGGAAATTACAGTCTTTAACACAGTTACTGAAGCTGAGGGATAAAATACTGGTCCAGTCAATGTTGATGTTAGGGTCATTGTATTAGATGAAAACCTGGTTCAACTGAAGATTTTTAACCTTACACATCCCTTTGTTTCACCTTACAAATCACCAATTTTTTTTTTTACACATATGAATCAAATCCCTGTTCTGATTTAAAAAAAGTTTTCTTTCTTTCACCAGTTGAATAGGAGCTGTTCCTGTTTATTCTGCGTCTGAACTTTGTTCTTTTCTGATAACCTTCAGAAAATTCTGCAATTGCAAATGTTAAAACCTGCTTGGAATAACAACTACTACATACATGTGTCTCTTGACAGAGTACCAAAGGAGCAGTGCAGATAATCAAACTTAAAATGTGACAAGATCCCTGGATGATATATTATCTATAAGTAGTAAAATGAGAACATAGAGGGGCTTTGGATTCAGCAATGGCCTTAATTTTTGTTGCTATCTGATTCCTACTCTTTTGTTGCAACCCTGGAAGAGTTATGCTTTGCCTTTCTGAACCTTGCTGGTGAAGGGAGGTAACTTAATTTCACTTTGAGCTTCCTGAATGTAGGACATCACATATGGAGCTGAACCAGAGATGTCAAGTGTATTTGCATTTACTTCAGCATCAGGCAGCTCTTAAAAATTATGAGAAGATATAGGGGTGTGTAGGTGTCTGGGGGGACTATTCCGTCTGGGGGGACTCTTCCATCTGGGGGGACTAGCACCAGACTTGTTGCTTGGTCTTCAGTGCAACAGAGAAAATTCCTAAATGTGGGGATTTCAGGGAGAGGCTTAGGGCACCTGAAATTGATTTCTTACTTCTGGGCAACCTACTTTTTCTGCAAGTTTCTAGTTCTCTGGTTCCTTCTGTATAGACCCCGGCCTCATTTTCTTTAGTGTGTTTCCCTGTCAGATGAAATTAAGGGGAAAGATGAGGTTGGTGAGCTGTACAATTAGGTGTGATAAATTCAACAGTAAGTTAATTTTCAGGGGGCTTTTTGAAGACTGGAATATTAGTGAGACAGATGATGTGCACGAGTGTTGAATAAGTCTCCTCCCTTCTCCAAAGAAATTTTTCTCAGTAAACAATTGTTAGTGCTTTCCTTTCTGATCTGAATTTCAAACCAGTGACGACGTACACACTAAAGTGAACATGATCTCAGGACAAGGTCTTGTACAGATTAGAAGATTAAAATACTGCTCTAAATTTAGGATGCAGTCATTCGGGGGAGATATGATGGCAAATGACTTTTATTTGTTTTAAAAGAAGAAAATCCTATCCTCAGCATCTGTTAAAAATATTAGCTGCTCTGATCAAAGCTGAGATCCAGAGGTCTGTGGGAAAAAATTGTGTCTGAGGAAGATGCATCTTTTGTTTTATATCTACATGATTCTGGCTTGTTCCCTGTTTTATAATGCATTTCAAAATCTGCAGCATGAACAACTCTACAGAAATGAAATGTCACAATTTATAGTGCTGCAAAGATTTTTTTTTTTTTTTGTACTTATGAGCTTAAAATGAAGTTACAAATAAACTGTTATTTTAGTCAATGGTATGTTTTGACACTATAAATTAACTCATAAAATAGAACAAATAGCTTCTCTCAAGTTTCAATTGCTCTTTGTTTGTCTGCTGCTGCTTCTGTAAAAGCTCCTGAAACATTTTATTGATGAGGTAATGCACTCTTGTCTGCATGTAGTACTTCTGTAACTCCAGCAAAGGTTTCTGGTGACATGCTAGACCACAAGAACAAAGCTCAAATTTATTGTGTTCCCCCAGATGGAATTACAGTCTTCATCAGTTAATGCAGCATCTCTCAAGTTTGGAAAGCTGAATCCTGAGTTGTCAAGAAAATTAAGCTTACACTATTGCTGCTACCAGCAGTGTTGTTTTAAAAGGCTGCCCAAAATGAGCAGTCACTCAAATCGACTGTGTAGGTATTCATCCTCATCTCTTGTACACTTTGATTAGCGGTGCATTGTCAACAGTGTTGAAGTAATGTCATTGGCATTTGAATCATGACCCTTTTATAACCAAAATTACTGCATCAGTTTCTCTGCAAATTCAGACAGGCTTTTCTGCATTATGGATGGGCTGTGGTTTCAGTATTGCCTTTTGCAATCAGATGTCTAAAAAAAAAAAAAGCAATCACAATAACAAAATAAGTGGAGCTTCTGGAGGACCTGTAAGAGTCTGAGTTAGTATTCGTTGCCCTGTAGATTTTGCAATTTTTGTTATTGTACACAATTTACTGTTACTTAGTTTTTCTTAGAACACTGCTAAGTGGAAAGTTTGCACTTGATTTATGTACCAGTGTGAATGAGTGGCTTCAGAACACTGTGTCTCCTGTAGGCACTCCCTTAGCAGTTTTTTCAGTTTATTATAGTCTGAGGGGCACAAACTTGGCCTCAATTGCAGTAAGATGTTAAGTGAAAGTAATTTTCGCACTCTTATTTGGACTAGTAAGAATCAAGTAGTCTAAAAATTTAAGTTGAAGTATTGCAATTTTCTTAGGTAAACAGTGTTTGTGTTCTGCTTTTTGGTGTGGATTGTAATGTTTTATTAGCCCCCACCATACACAGAAATTATCTGCTTCTGTGCCTCCTGACAGCAACGGGAATTGGAATGTTTTTCTCATTCTTTTTAATTTTTCCTGACAATGCCTAATTTAGTTTTTTTCACTTAGTTCTTGCTTGGTGCTACTTATAAATAATTGATTTAATATAATACTGCTAGTCTGTTAAGAACAAATTTGTGGATAATGGATCCAAAGTGGTATTACTTCACTGGAGTCGGAGTTGCACCACGTTTGCCAATTGCAGATCAGGACTCTTGATCCCAGCACGGCAGCTACTGGTCTCTCCATGTTCAGAAGTGGCCATCCTTATTCAGTTCAAGGAACAGACAATATATTGAAGAAAATCTGGGGCAAAAGAATGGCAAGAGTACTTCACTTAATTTTTTTATTTCTGTCTGTTTTGCTTTCCCACGGAAGAGATTTATTTTTCTTTCTTTTTTGTTGCCTAGTACTTTATGTGTGCAAGAGTTTTAGTGCAGTATTTGTTTTAAGAGAAGTTACCTGCTTGTATCTGGAAGGATCTTACTGGATAGTTGCAATTGCCTCCCTGGTGGATTTTTCTCAGTAGGAAGTTTTCATAACCTTTCAGTATCACTTCATGGCTTGAAAGCCTGAATGTGGCTGTGGGGAAGAAGCATCACCTGTGGAGTCGTCAAGATAATCTGCTGCAAGGGCAGCCAGCCAGGATGGGTTTTGTGGTCATATTAACTTCACCAGTTAGGTGGGTTTTGTGGTCATATTAACTTCACCAGTTAGGTACTTTTTGCAAGATTTGGAAGCAGTGCATTCCCCCTCTCTTCCCTGTTGCTCATATAGATGTGCCAGGATGTCAACTCTGTCCTACCACCAGCATGAGCTGATTATGTTTGCTTTTAGAGCAGCGAAAATCAATGCTAAAAAGTACATTTTAATTCTAGGTTGAGCAGATATTGGTCATGCTCCCCTCAAAATTTCAGGATTTCTCTGTCTTTTGCTATGTGCCTTTTATTCCTGCTCTCGCTCCTTCTTAACTATGTTCTTCTTAACTGTGTTTTGTCCTTTTGCCCTGGTAAAGGCAGTTGGAAGAATGAAGCTGGAACAGGTTGATGCAGTAGCACGCAGGGGTGGTGGGACTGTGTAGCTTCCCTCATGTCCTTCTCCTCAGTGACTGGTATGCTGTGGGCAAGGTCCCCAAGCAAGCTGGTTGGTTTGGTCAAGCTGTGCTGTCACTCCCACTAAAGAATACCCCTAGAAAGGGCAATGATACTATTTCAGTAGCACCCTATGCAAAATATTTATTCTCTCACTTCACTGCCCATTAGTATTTTTTTGAAGCCTTTGTTGAAGGCATATACAGGATGGAGTTTCAGGGGAGAATTTATTTCTCCCTCCAAAGTGGATGTAGTACCAAAATCAGCATAACACCCAGTGATTCAGTCCTTTTTTGAGTGCTGGAAAAGTGACATAGTGACACCAGTAACCTAGTCCTGTGCTTGGGTGTTTTTTACATCTATATTGTGATCCCATCAGATCAGATGATCCAAGGTAGTTTGGATTCCATGCTAAGAAAAGGTCAGGTTTCATCTCATATGTGTGCAATGAGTTTCCAAAGAGTATCCTGGCCTGGCTGCTTCTGTATTTGCCAGGAGCAAAAGGCAGCTGGGATATTTTTGCTCCTGTTTGATAGAACAGTAGTCA
The DNA here is from genome assembly GCF_000691975.1 of Corvus brachyrhynchos. Classification (NCBI taxonomy): domain Eukaryota; kingdom Metazoa; phylum Chordata; class Aves; order Passeriformes; family Corvidae; genus Corvus; species Corvus brachyrhynchos. Next base: position 3,194,455 of record NW_008239139.1, on the reverse strand, counting down.
TTTTGTGGTCAAGGTGTGATTTCATCTAACAGATGGTTGCTATCTAAAGAAATGATTTCTGTGTGCATGTCTTTTTGAATAGGTGATGCTGCAGTAAAATATGTGGGGAGAAAAATAAATTACTGCATTTCTGTACCTTACGGTGCTTGGTGGGGCTGATGTAATGAAACAAGGAAAGTGCTACTTAATTTTAATTCACAGGAGTTGGATTTTCTTTCTTTTAATAATGCTATATCTGGAGACAGTGCCAGTTCAAGGCATAATGAACAGTTCGCTTCAGCTGATTTTAAATCCAGATTTAATTCTACCTGAAATCAGAATGATTTAATGACTATTTAGTCATGTGCCAATGTAAAATGACTCAGCATTCCCACACGGGTCAAATCTTAGGAGACATAGTTTTAACCTGTGCAAGAGGAATAAGACACTTGGATCCATTGCTCCCTTCTTGAAAAACCCCAAGAAAATATGATGTAAAAATTGGATTGAATCTGGTGATTGACCTGCCTTCTCAGTGCTACAAGTGTTATTCCAGGGTAAAAGTGGGTGGGATGGATGTAGAGTTGATACCTTTTGCTCTGGTAATTTTGTGATAAAGGATTTTAATCTCCCATGCTGTCAGTTATCTTCACATGTTAATGCTCAATGATAGAAAAAGGCCTCAAATACTGGTCTTAATCTTTAACGATAAAACCAGTGCCTAAACAGGTAATATTTTCTTTCTATTGTAGTCTTATCAGTGACTTAATTTCAAATCAGTATTTTGACCCCAGTGACTAAATAATACACCAACATAAGAGTTAAGAGTGTGGCATTACAAATCTGTTTTACACTCAAAATCTCTTTCAGATTAAAATAATGTCCAACTAATAGGGCATGTCCTCTCATAAGGTTAATATCCAGATCTCTTCCAGTTCAAGGTGGGCTTTCAGGTTGTTCTGTCTGAGCATTTATCCAACCCTGAAGAAGCACCAGCAATTTAATGTGCTTTTCTGAAGCAGTATAGGCACAAGAGAAGCAGCACCCAGTATTACGGTAGCCAAAAAGAAATTAGAAGAAAAATAAGTCTTCTTCCTCCCTGCTGTTTGCTTGTTGTATGCATTTGACAGTGCTTTGTATTGTGGAGGTTATTTTAGCCTGCTTGTATACAACTGGTGAGTCAACAGGGAGGAAGCAAAACCACATATGTATAATTTAACAGAATTTAGATGGAAAAAAGAAAAGGGCAGATTATGAGAAAAATGAGCATTTCTTAAATTGGTTCCAAAAGAAAAAAAACATAACCCAAACTCCAGTTATACCATTTGTTTACCTAGATCAACACAGCTGCTAATGAAAGTGAAAGATTTCCGCTTTAATCTCAGCCATGAAGATCACTGCTCTAGTTGATACTGCCTGCACTTTTCTGCCTCAATGGCTCCCTGAAAGTTTCCCTATTTCAAGGCTGAGACATAGGCTCAAGCCTGTGACAGCTGTCTCTTGGGGTCAGGTGAGAATGCAATAATCTCTCTCTCGTCTGAGAGTGCCTTGGCGTCTCCCTGCAGCACAATTCAGTGTCTGCTGCAAGGTGAAGGCAGCAGGCCCTCACTGTGATTCTGGTGAGATTTGTAATGTTGCATGACATAGGTGATGTTGTCATCTTAATCTGATGTGAAACCTGGTGTGATTTCTCCTCCAGACAGAAATGTTAGTTTGCTACAGAAAGTCTGATTTTTTTTTAAAGAAATGTGTATGTGTAACTCCCAACATTTATTACCAAGAATAAGCTTCAACCATAAGTATTTTTGGTAGGTAATTAATGTTTTATTCAGAGCTAAACAGCTGGAAAAATACATCATGCAGTGGGTGACAACTGGCTCACAGGTTGGGCACAAAGGGTTGCTGTGAATGGGGTGACATCAGACTGGGGACCTGTCACCAGTGGGGCTCCACAAGGCTCTGTCTTAGGCCCTGTGCTCTTCAACATCTTCATTAATGACTTGGATGCAGGACTGGAAGGCATACTAAGCAAGTCTGCAGACAAGACAAAACTGGGAGGGGCTGTTGACTCCCTTAAAGACAGGAAGGCCCTGCAGAGAGACCTTGACAAGTCTGGGGGCTGGGCGATCGCCCAGTGGGTGACCATGTGAAGTTTAACAAGGGCAAGTCCCAGATTCTGCACCTGGGATGGGTAACCCTGGTTGTGTGTATAGACTGGGGAATGAGAGGCTGGAGAGCACAAAGGGACCCTGGGGTCCTGGTCAGTGGCAAGTTGAACATGAGTCAGCAGTGCCCTGGCAGCCAGGAGGGCCAACCCTGTCCTGGGGCGGAGCAGCCCCAGCATCACCAGCCGGGCAAGGGAGGGGATTGTCCCCTCTGCTCTGCACTGGGGCGGCCTCACCTCCAGTGCTGGGGGCAGTTTTGGGTGCCACAATATGAAAAAGACATTAAGCTATGAGAGAATGTCCAAAGGAAGGCAATGAAGATGGTGAAAGGGCCTCGAGGGGAAGCCATACCAGGAGCAGCTGAGGGCACTTGGTCTGTTCAGCCTGGAGGAGAGTGAGGGGAGACCTCATTGCAGTTACAACTTCCTTGTGAGGGGAAGAGGAGAGGCAGACACTGTGGTTACCAGGGACAGGACACAAGGGAATGCCCTGAAGTTGCATCAGGGGACGTGCAGGTTGGATAGGAGGAAAAAGTTCTTCACCCAGAGGGCGGTTGGGCACTGGAACAGGATCCCCAGGGCAGTGGTCACGGCACCTGACAGAGTTCAAGAAGCATTTGGACAATGCTCTCAGGCAAATGGGGTGATTCTCAGGGTGTCCTGTGCAGGGCCAGGAGCTGGACTTGATCCTGATGGGTCCCTTCCAACTCAGCATATTCTGTGATTCTGTGAGTGGGAATTCATTTTTTATAAACACGCTGGGTATTCTGAGGCTAACACCTCAGAGCAGGGCTTGAGTCAGATTCTCTTCCAGTTTTGGAAGTTAGTTTTAAGCTGTTTCTTAAGTTTTCTGCTTTCTGTGGATTGAAGGGAGAGGGGGAATCTTGTCACAAGGTGCACTTTCCCCTCATTTCTGTATTGCCATACAGTTGTTGCTGATGAGGAAAGGGGAAGGTGCCGATTTATTGTATTTTATACACACATCCTTCATTCCTCGTTTAATTCTTTTGGAGGAAATTTTATCCCTAAGCCTCTGTTCTTTGATCCTAAATCTTGTTAAAAGTAATCAAACCCTTTTGATTAGAATCTGAGCTTTGGTTGGGGTCCTGCACGAGTAGGTTGCTACACAGACTTGCTGGGGAACTGACACTTGCTCTCTGTTTTCATCTGCCATTCACTTACTGCAGTAAATCCTCTTTCTCCACCCTCTGCTGAGCTCTTTTGGTTTGTCTCAGAGGGAATTGAAAGCAGTGGACACGCATCTGCTCCCTTGGGATGGGTGCATAAAAACCATGCCAGAGGGAAAAGAAGAAATTTGGGAATGGTATGGAGAGGATGAAGGTGCAGGTGCTTGGGGCATGGTGGTGCTTGTCTCGCCTGGCAGCCACCAGCCCCCTGAGGCATTAGGGGCCTCTTGTCCCACGTGCTCAAAACAAGATTTTTTTAAGCACAGCAGTAGATACCATCAAACAGTGTAGTCTTTGTGGTGAGGAATGAAAAGAAAAAGACACTTGTTGAATTTTTTTTTTCCATCAGTGTTTCTATCTCATAGGATCCTGGGGAGGGAAGGTGGGGGACAAAACCTTTGTTTTATCTCAGTTGCTGGACTTCCTTCCTTAGAGAGAAAATAGAATTTATTTGGTTAGTGAATGGTAGTTTTATAATTTTATCTGTCTTTCTCGAGTGTCACTCTAATGAAAAGTAAATGTAGGCTTTTTTCTTCTTGCTCTCTTTTTTTTTTTTTCTTCCCCATGACCTGTGTAGGCCATGCCTGAACTCCCTTCCCTGCTCCGCTCTCTAGACTGTGTTTGAAATTTGAATGTCTAACTTGTTTTTTAGAAGAGAGGGTATTTCTCTGTCCTGTATACTTTCAAAATCTTTTGTTAGAAAAAAAAAGGTTTTTTTGGATTGTTTTAAAGCTTGCTGTTGTTCTGGGTCTTCCTTGAGTCCTACGTATTTATATATCTGGAAAGAAGAAAATTTGATTCTTATATCAGTACTTGGTAATAAACTTGTTCTGGCATCCCCTATAATATTCCATTTTTTTTCTTTAATCCACAGTCTAGAAACTGTGGGATTATTTTTCTTTTGTCTAGTAAGTATGAATCTCCATTACCTTTTCAATTTTTGTTTGCATACTCAGAAATGGGAGATTTTTATTTTTAACCCCTCTGAGACCTTTGCATGCTAAATGAAAGCTTATCATGGGGAAAAAATGTGGAAATGGACAATCACAATTTTTGATGTTTCTTGCTGTCAAGGAGAAGATACTACACAAAGAAAGTAAAGGACACTTAGTGATTCAGGGACATGGAAAGGTTCCCAAAAATCCAGATTTGAAACAACTGTCTGCAGCTTACAGTGCAAAACTGCAAGGCACACATTGGATTTGTAGGAAAGAAGAAAAACATAGTAGTTTATGATATAGTTTGTGTGAGGCTATACTGTTCTTGAGTCATAATGGCATTTCAGCATGTGTAAATAGCTTATGCCAATGAAGGATCCTGTGAGTGGTCTGATATAGAAATTACCTTAAATTAAGTTATTTTAGAAAGCATGTGCTAGCATCTGAGTGGCAAGAAAACATTTCCAAGACTAATGTTAAAATGCTGCTCTAAATTCCTCCTTTCCTCCCTGTCTTGTTTTATTTTCCTTCTCTTTATCTTCCCGATCAAATGAAGATTAATTGATGCCACCAAGAAGTACCCTGAAAAAAAAGCTTAACATTTTTTAAATCTGTTTGGCAGAGTGATAACATAGAATATCTGCACTCTTATTTTATTTTGGAATATTATTAAAAAAAAAAAAAAAGTCACAATTATACCACAGTCATGTCAATCCAATTTGCTGTCACCACTGTTTGTCTATGCTTGAGCTACAGAATGCAGGTCCTGCAATATCCCATGATTTTTGTCTGGATGAAATGCATGAAAATGTGTAATGAAAATGATTCCCATTCAGACTTCCTTTGCTTTCTGAAATAGTAAAACCACATCAATCTTCTGTAATACTGATGTCCAGTCTGTGATGCAGCTGGAAATCATCTATGCTCAGAGTTCCCTAGAGCATTTCTTGTTGTTTGCTTGGAAAGACAGTGATTAAATTTTATCATCTTGGTTACTCGATTGATTCCAGAATCTTTGAAATGTGAGCTTCTAACTCCCTATGCACATCTCTGCCCTACATAAACTCACTCAAAGGATTTTGATCCAAAGATTTAAAGATTTCTGGATCAAAACTTTCAGGTACCCTTTATTCTGCAGAAGGATCATATAAAATCATTGGTTGTCAGTTCAACTTTAACTCTTTGGATGAAATGTGAAAATCCTAATAATAGGAATTTAAAGATGATGGTGCAGAGGCATGCATATTGAGGTGAGTTCTACCATAGCGTCTCAGTAGGAATAAGAGAGAAGGAACAGCCGGGCTATATTTGAAAGGCGTCTTTAACTTTGTGAATTCAAACATATGATAAGTTTGTCTGAAACAGAGTTGACTGGATTTCATGACCTAAAAGGTCTTTCCCAGATCTGATATTCATGGCTTTAAAAACTAAAGGCTACAAAAAAAAAATTAAAACCCTTTTCTGAAACAAATTGGTTTTGACTGCAGCAAAAATAAAGAAAAATCAGTTTGAGAAAGCTTTTGTATCTTTTTTTATCCTCAACTTTCCTAGACCCCTTTGTTAGTCCCTTTCTTTGTAAACTACAGGGATAGAGGACACTCTTCATCTTTATTGCATCACCAACTGTATCACTTTTTTTTCTTTCCCCCTCATGAAAATGAACACCAACATTTCTGTTACTGCAAGGAGTCCTCCAAGGTCTGTCGCTTTTTGTGGCAAGAGTAATCACCACATTTGTACATATCTTTTCAGAATTTTTAAGTGTAATATTGGGAGGAATCCCATTGTTCCTAAAATTTAGCTGCCTTGTATCATAAGTCCCCTTCATGTTTTATCCTATTTGCTAAGAAATCTAGAGGATGAATTAAGAGTAAAGGCAAAAAATCCCTGTGGTGAGCAGAAGGAAGAAATGGGTGCTACCCATTGATATATGGAAATCTGAGCTCTGATAGGAGCTCAGAGAGAATTCCACATGACTTTGACTTTTTCTTATAATTATCTGATTAATTATCCAAGTCTTGGATCTAAGCCATTTTCAGTTCCCACATTGCAGATGAGGATTGTTACAGAGTTTCCAGGGGAATAAGCTGGATCCAGGGCCTGGCCAATGAAGGCATGCAGGAACAAAGTCACCCTGATTTTAATGCAATAGAGACTCTGAAGTGGCTTATAGATCTGGGACAAGATATATTGGTCACCTTGATAGGAGCTGACACAAAACTGTGTACTTTCTCTGGCTTCTGAGAAGATGAACTCTTGATGGAAGATAAGAATTAAGGGATTGAATAATTTAGCACAGTTCAGGATCAAATTGAAACCATAAATTACTTTCCAAAAGATAAAATTTGGTCCTTAATGTGTGCCTACTGGTCAAGTGAAGGAGAGCAGAGAAAAAAAATATATAGTAGAGATCTTTGGCATTTGGGCTTGCACTGTTTTGACACTAAATCAAGCTCCAAGTATAACCATAGGGCAGTAAGGATTTGCATGTCTACATTAAAGAAACTGCAAACATATTCATGCCACAACTTGTGAATGCCTCCTGTAACACACAACCTGTTTCATGAATCTATTTTATTCTTTTGGGATAGGAGAAGTAACCTGCCATTCTTGTATCCAGAATTTGAAGGGCAAGAATACCAAAAGGCTTCCTTTTAAAGAATATCCCTTCATGTGCATAACACAAAAATGTCTGTGAACTGCAGCATTGACACAGAAAAGACAACATCATGTGGTAGAGGTACTTCCTCTGTTAACCTGATCCAGCTTTCTGCAGTTCTTTTCCGCTCCTTTTGCTTTGCCTCGTAATTCCTTTTGTAGGAGGGCTTGTTGGCTCTGTTTGGTCTTGCACCTGCTCAATACAAGCTGAATAAAGTGTTTGATGTGATAGATCCAAATGTTGTTACCAGGACTTACGAGGGAGTTGATGGGCTATGTTACAGCTCTGCGGTTGCTGTTTGAGGTACTTGGGAAGATTGTCATAGCAGAAATTTGTTTCACTCTCTTCAGGTCAGTCTCTAGTGGACATGAGCTTGCTCAAGGTACAGGTGGGCTGGGCTTGAGGCTGAAAGTAAAGCTGCCCAGAGCTGCATGAAGCTGCAGTGTTTCATGGAGATGTACCAGTTTCCATGCACTTTTTATCAAATAGCTCTGTATGGTGAGGGGTGGAGAGAGAGGCAGGAAAGGTTTCTTTGAGGTATTGGTGATGTGGATGTTGACTGGCTGGGAAATTACCCAAATCTTTGCTTTCCCATACACTGGTTCCCTGGGCAGCAGGGAGTGACAGATGCTTAGGAAAGCATTTCATCAGGAGTTTTGAAAGGTCTGTTTCTTTTAGTGCTGATTGAATTTCTTGCATCAATGTTCCCTGCTGAGGGTGCTTGAGAGTGTCCTAGGCTGAGCTGCTACTTGTGTGGATGATCCTGAGGAAAATGAGAAGGTTAATATAGGAGGCTAAAGACCATATTGAGAAAAGGGCCATTAACTAATCACTAAGATTTGATTTTGCTAAGTATTCTGGTGGAATTCAAATAAGAAACTGCTGAGAGGGCTTTATAAATCCCCCGTTAAGTGAGCTCTACTCTTAAAGGAGTGGGTTGGTCACATGGGTTCACAGAGTGCTGATGGGGTAACCCAGAAGCAAGTTTTAATCTGAGAAACTGGTAAAGCTGCTGATAAGATGCAGGATTAGTAAACGCATGGCTGAATGTGATGTGCTGGAGGAGAGCCAGCACAGCTTTCTCAATACCAGGACTGGTGAATCTTGCAGAGGTTGCTGACAGAGGCATGAGGCCTGTGAACTGGGGTGCTCTGGCCAAGAGGGGCCCATGTGGGCTTCCAGAAAGCTTCGATGGGGTAAGAAAAAAAGCTTTTGGTACTGAAACTAGGGCTGATAGGCATGGTATCCTCATGGTTAAACAACTATTTATGTGTAGCAAGCAATGGGGTTGGGGTTCAGAGTTCACCTAGGTGTTTACTGTTGAAGACCACTGGGGATCTGTGATGGGAGCAGGGCTGCTCACTGGAAGCAAAATGAAAGGGGGTAAAGTATGCTGTTGCTTTGCACAATTAGAGTGGGCATGGTCTGACTGCAGAAAATTTTCAGAAGGATCTCATGATGCTGAGTGACACTGCAGCAGATTGCAGCTGAAATGTGAGATCGGTGAAGGCAAAATAATGCACGTGCAGGACTAAAAAGCTATCAAGTTTGGACTTCTATTAACATTTAACACTCAGGAAAGAGATCTTTGGATAATTAAAGAGAACAGTGCAAAAAGTGTGATGTCACCACTGATAAACCTCTGGTGCTGGCAGATGTTGAATATTTTTTCTAGTTCTGGCAATTGTACCTCAAAAAAGACATACTTGAGCTAGAGAACATTGATAAAGATAGAGCCGATTCAGGATTAGCAGAAGTGAAAGTAGTCTAGGATGCTTCCACTTGGGGTTTTGTGTGATTTAAGGGGTATATCAATAGATTCATAAAATCACAGAAGGTGTAGAGAGGCAAGTGATTACTCGCTGTTACTTACAGTATGATACAGAAATTGAATTATCCAGAAAAATTTTAAAACCAGACAGAAGGAAGTACTTTACATTGCTCATAATTAAATATTAGAGCTTATTACACAGCCTGCTGTGGAGACCAAGACTATAAATGGGTTCAAGGAAGGACCAACACATTCCTAGAGTAAAGAGCCATTACAGGCTATTAAGCGCAAAGGTCTGGAAGCAGCCGCCAGCTCAGGAAGTCCTTAAACTACTGATTACTGGAAATTGGGACTGGAGTATGTCAGGGAAAGGATCACCCAATTTGTGCCAGTGCTTCTCTAAACACCTGCTACTGTCAGGAATGGGTTGGTGCACCAGACAGATTATTTAATTTGGCTGAAGTTGGCTCCTTTCATAGCAAATGCAAAAAATCTGGGAGCCGATGTGGCAGTGAAATAATCGCTGCCCAGTGGTCAGCTAAAAAGGGGAACAATACATGCCCAGAAGGCAACCTGGGGACAGTGGGTTTCAGGGTCATGATGCAGTCAGCAGAGATGCATGGGGAAAACTTAAATAATACCAGAGATTAACCAGTATATTTTCTTCATTACATTCATAAGCACCAAACTGCAAGAATGAAAACCGCCTCCAAACAAACTCAGGCACATATAATTTGTTCATACAGCATACAGGTGCTGTCTGGCCTTGTACAGGGCTTTTCAAGCTCTGGTTGGGAAGGCTGAGGGCTGGCAGGCGTAGTCTTTGAATATTCAAAGAAATTCAGAGCTACTGTAACTTAAACATCATTATACAAACGACTGTCCCTTTCTCTGTAAATATCTAGGTTAACTTTGAGAAAACACTCCCAAACATCTCTCCTGGCAGATGTCCTAGCCATAGGATCTGTGAAACCAGTCTCTCTGCATTTTTATATTCTCTGAACCTTGCAGCTGAGAGATTACCCCAATGTTAATGTTCATATACAAAAGAGGATAATAACCCCAGCCTTCGAAAGGCACCAACTCCAACACCAGTGGCAACTAAATTGACAGTCAAAGCTGTTAAGCACATACAACAGTAATTTACTCTTTCTATTCCAAATAAATTTTTTTCTAGAGCTTAAATGTGTTGCATACTATTGACTAATTGTTGTGGTCTTTGAGGGTTCAGGTAAAACTATTCAGTCTCAAGAACTCATTGGAGGATATTTATATGCCTTCAGTGGAGGAAAAGGCTCAATAAAGCCAAAGGCTGGGATATAAGCTCAAATCTCCCCTGATCAAATATGTATCCTTTGATCTAATAAGTAGGTTGAGTCTCGCCTGACTTTCAGCAAAATGCAAATTTAATGCTTTTAAAAAGTAAAAAAAATCAGTCAGTGTACTTGAACAGCTTGAATGTCTGATTGCTTTTGATTTTCAAAACAGTTGACTGCTCTGTTAGAGAATTTCCCTAGTGGTATCAACTATGGAATTAATATCAGATATTTTTGTTAGTTGTATATTTTTATGTGTACCCATGCTTGTTCACAATGGTGATGTGTTAGCTAAGTCAATAAATAACATCTACTACAAACGACTGATTACTGGATATGAAAAAGTAATTATCAAAATACAGTTTATTATTTATGATGAAATATTTCCTAGCTGTTGGTTACTACATCAGCAAGCTGGGCTGGTTGTACCCATTTTAACAAAGTTGTTCTCTTCATAGTCTGAAGAACGGAATATATGATGAAACCACAGATTCATTTTTTCTGTCTGTCTCTTATCAGGGGAACAGTGATTACTTCTCTGGGAAAGGCTGACTGTCAAGCCTGTGTTTTCATTCATGCACTCAGCACAGTGGAGATGAAATTTCTGGGAAAGATAACTAAAAGCCAATCGTGTTACCTTGCCGTTGGAAAAGTGCCAGGTGGTGTAATTTGTCAAAGTAATATGAGATATGATCACCTGGATACTCAGCATCTGCTCTGTTACCAGATCTGCACTACCTTCCCTTTCCCCCCATTTTCCCCTCTCTTGTCTGTCTTACATTTATTAGAAGGCCATGTGCTTGCTCGTTAGCTTGGCCTCCTTTTTTAATGGGAAAGGCTTCTGCAGTGCATACGGTCTGTTTTGACACTTTGTGTCTCTCTTTGCTCTGACACTAAATTCTGATAAGAAGCTGTGCAAAAGTAGACTTTTTTTAGCTTGTTCCTGGGCCTAAGGGTCACTTCTGACTGGCTCATGTGAATGTGCAATCCCTGAGATCATTTTAAGGCTTATATATTAAAAAGACCAGAAAAAAAAGGCATTATTGTCACGCCTGTGTTTTGTGTACTTTCCAAACAAAGCCATAAATCCAGCTTGGCATGCAGAGGAAGGGCAGGCTTTTGGCACAAAACTGTGCCAGGTCTCCCCTAAAAAGGATCATCAGCCTCGGCTCACTCTTAAGGAAATGTGGGCCAAGTCTCAGGTTCTCCTGTGGGAGGCTTGCACATCTTTAATTCTGACTTGAAATAGTATCTGAGGCTTGATGCTGAGATGTCTGTAACCACTCATTACACATATTTACCTTCCTCTGTTGTGAGGACAGCCTAAGTAGGTTTGCTTTACCCCGTCAGTGATGCAGAGTGGAAAAAGTGATAGTGCCCTGTTTCCACCCAAATAAACTAACACATTATAAACCACAAATAGATACAAGAATATACTCTGGTGTTTAGGAAGCCCAAATAACTACATTGATACCGAAAACAGCATAGAAGGAGGCTGCCAAATATTGGGAAGTTTTCTTGAAAAATACATTTAAAAAACATTTTTGTAGTTTCTTGTAGCTTATTTCTCTAAGGCTTTAATACAGTCATTGAGATGTGTAGCTTATGTTGTACTTATATATTTGGCATAAAATCTTTCTTGCTAAATTGTTCCCTCCTGATACATTGCCAGATGGTAAGAGTATTTTCCTTGGGCTTCTTCCCTTTTTTTGTCAAATGCAAAATATTTTGGAAAAAAACACCTTAATGTCAAAGTCTTGCCCACATTAAGTAGAAAGAGAGTATTGGATGATCAGAGGCTGATGTTAATGTTCTGAGTTGTTCATGCTGCCCACAAGAGAGGGGATTTAAGAGATTCTAGTTCAGTTCACTCGATTTTTCCAGACATGCACTGTGAGCAGCGAGGCTTCCAAGCTCCTTTACTGCGGATATATATTGAACTGTGTATTTTCAGGACAATGAAAAGATTTATTTAGCATATGGCTGACCTGGATTGTCTCCACTGGCTCAATTGACCTTTATTGCCTTGGGACAGTGGTAAGATTAAGAGATGCTATAAATAGCTGTAGCACTGTGGGAGCGATATCACAAAAATGCACTTTACACAAACAGCCTGTCATTTTACTTTGTGGGGGATGTGTGTATTTGGCTTATAAAGGGGGAGCTATCTCTCTGAGATGATTTTTGTCCTCTTTTGAATCACTGCAGCTGAAGCTGTGAGATTATTTTGGCCAGTACCATCAGGTTCTAATATATACAATGCAATAATGTTGGGAAACTCTAGGAAACAGACTGTTCAGGTGCAGCTGAGCTTTGAATTGGCAGCGTACTGTGCTTCCACCTGAGGGCTCACTGGTGGAGGCAGCTCTGTCGGGGCTGGATGTCTCTGGAGAGACAGACAGTGGGGATATCCCCTCAGCACTCTGGAGACAGCTTCAGGAGGGTTTCTGGCCACCACCTATGACTTTTGAAGAAGGCCACATCTGTGCCTCAAGAGCTGTAAATATGATTTTAGACCAGAAAGATAGAAATGAAATATAAGTGGAAAGAAGCTGTAATACCTTGGGGGATTCTTACAGGATCAAAGAAGGTGGTGGTTTATGACTTTCCTTCCCAATGGCATCCCCATGCCTTGTTTTATGTAGTTGGATGCTGAATAGATGACTTTTTCCAGCCTATTAACTAAGAAAAAGCAACAGGTGTTTGATTCTTTGTATAAACTCATATTTTATCTCTCCTATAAATGGTATTTTGAATTATGCATAAATTGATTTAACAGGTCTAGTTGGTGTGTAAGGAATAAGTGTAATGCATGAGGACTCCACTGACACTGGCAAACATAACCACAGATAGTACACTGGATTTGATATTTCAGCTTAGTGCCAGATGAGTAACTGATCTCCATTAAACAGTAATTTCCAGTGATCAGGTTGCTTTA
>NW_008239139.1:3173010-3181456 GCF_000691975.1 Corvus brachyrhynchos | reverse complement strand
TTTCCCTAAACTGCTTTAACAGGAGATGGCATTCAAGCACCATTTCACTGAAGCTGAAATGAGATGCAGTGCTGCCTCTTCTGATTTCTGGAGAAGGCTGGGGAGGATATCTGGTAATTATGTTTGAGGTATATATTTGTTATATATACACTCTGTATATACACTCCATTTATTTGTGTTTTTATTCTTCTTTTCAATTTGCAGGAAAGCAATCTCCAGGTCAGGCCTCCAGCACTTGGCTCCTGTGCATTCCCTCAACATTGCAGTCACCAATGGACCTGTGAAGGAACCAAGAGCGGCCTTAGAGTGGACTGTAGGTGTTTGGTTTTTTGGCAGTTAATTTGAGCAGTATCTCTAGTTAGTGCTCTCTCCATCCTTAAATCAACATAAGACATTGTGTTTCTATCAGAATTAGTGCTAGTCATTAGGAACATGTTTCTATTATGAAGCAGAAGGCAGAGACACGACAACTTGTGGGGACTTGAGTAAAACATGACAGATTTTCCAGCTTGGAAGCTGTCTGGCTACATTTGCCATCCTCCTTCTTGACAAAGTCTGCCAACAAAGGTTGATCTAATTTTAGCACAGTTTTGTGCCTCTGCTCGATGGGCGAAAACTTAAGGCTGAAGACACATGTCAAGTTGTCTGGGTCTGTAGAGTAGGTAATTGCAATCTTTGGTCACAATTCTTTGCAGGTGTGATTAGATTTCTTCTGGGCCCAAGCTGGCATATAGACATGGAGAATATGTTTTTGCCTCTCCTATCTTGCTTCTTTTAGGTTTCTGGGCTGGACCACATCAGGGCTGGCCAAAAGTTAAAGCAGATTGTTAAGGGCATTGTCCAAATGTCTTTTAAACATTGGCAAGAATGGGTCACCAACCACTTCTCTAGGAAGACTGTTCCAGGGTTTGGCCACCCTCTCTGTGTGTAATAATGGCAAGTCTGTACCTCCCCATAACCATCCCTACACACCTCCCATGTACTTACGCACAGGTACGAGCTAAGAAGATGAGCCATAAGCCAGCAGGTCATACAAATGTCTCAATTAAAGCAAAGCATGCAGTAAATTTTACACTTGGCTGTTGGTAAAGAGCTTGATACATTGCAGTATCAAGGCACCAGCCACCCAAGCAGGTTTTGGTTGAAGATAACTTCTGTTCTGATGAATATGGCTTATATTTATCTTTGCTCTTTATATCAAAACAGAATTGCTTTTTAGATTGCCTGCTCTTCTTGAACCCCAGCTGTTGCACCCAAAGTTTAAGAGGGTGAAAATTTGCAGGCTGTGCAGCATGAAGTTGGATTAGATTCACTATGAAGGTCTGCAGTTTGAAAGCTTGTGTAGAATCCTCTTGGAAGTGCTTTGGAGAATAGCTTGTTCTTTCATTCCAGCAAACCCAGGTACTGATTCAACAAGGTAGTAAAGATGCCTCTTTTGAGCCATCACTGCTGTTCAGTGGAAATCTGAACGATCAGAGACATAAGTGAAGGGTTAAGCACATTAGCTAAATGTAACACCTTTGAAAACGGTATTTAGGAAAAACCAACAGCAACAATTCCTGCAAAAAATCCCAAAAACAACCCTGAACCCCAAGACAACAACCACAGCTTGCCCTTACTCAGTCAATTGTCTGCTACTCCTTTACCAGGATGATCCATGATCCTGTGATGATTACTCCTTTTACCTCATATGATTCCTATACAGCAGGACTTGCTATAGGTTGGTAAATATTGATTAAATATTGTGGCTTTTAATTGCATGTGGTGTTTTCGCAGTTTACTTCCTTGCTTATGGTTTAGATTTTTGATCAGTTCAATTTCTTAGCTGTTTACAGTCTCTCAGACTGATGTTGCTGCTTTACTTCACACTTTGATTGGAAAAGGGAGGCAACCTGTGTCATGCAGGGAGAGGCACAGGATAGTGAGTGGAAGATATCTGTGGCTAGGAGGAGACTGAACTGACCAGCTGTAGTAACTGGTAAAAAGGAGAAAGGTATTTCTCAAATCTGAGGTATGATGGAAGTAAGGTTTGGAGACTTGGGGACGTTGAAATAGACCAAAGTATTTTAAAATGTAGTGAACTTCAAAAAAGAAAAAACCCTAAATTTTAAATTAAGTCCAGAGGTATTACTGCAGGCCTGGGGCCTAGGGTATATCACCATGTCCCGCAGCCATAGGGAGGAGGAGGAGAGAAGATCCAGCAGGCAGGAATTGTGCAGCAAGATTGATTTATTTAATTATTTTACAAACTCTTTTATAGACTTTTTTCTTCGTAGTCTAATTGGACTACGTAGACTTCGTAGTCTAATTGGATCAGCCACCCCTTGGGGTGATTGGCTAAAATCCTAAAACATCCATTGTCAAAATATTTTTCTACTATACCATAAACAAGACTTTTCAAGGCTGCAGGTGTTTGGTTGTTTACATACTCTGCTACCTCTTCTGTGAGAGAGAAAAGTCTCTCACGGACTTAGAAAATAGCAAGAAAATCCTTGCTAGCAGCATTTTTGTATCTACACAGAGGTGTATTTGGTAGAGTGAAAAGATATTTCAATTGATGTGTCGGAGCCAGAGAAGAAGGTTTTGTATGTAATCACTGGAAGGCAGCATTGATCGGTGTGTGTTGCATCCCCATATACATCATCCTGCTCTTCAGTAGTTCTGAGGATGATTCTCCAAGGACCCATGATGGGAGATCTTTTCAAAGTCTAAGTGACACAAACATAAATTGTCGCTTGACTTAGCAGGGAGGAAATGTTTTCTACCACAGTCTTCACAATAATAACTGGAAAGAATTCCCTGGCCATTGCCTCCATTTTTGAGAACTGCTTGCAGGTGATTTGCCATTATCAGATGGTCTTGTGAACAGGGCACTGAGTCAGAGAGTGGGATTCCATTCTCTGCTCTGTCACTTACCTCGTGAGTGAGCTCAGATGAGTTGTTTTGCCTCTCAGTACATCAGCCTTTCTAGCTGTAAAACAGAGGTGACGATTCTCATGACCCCCAAGACATTTTACAGAAAAAACCAGAATTCTTTATTATTGTTGTTGCTACTGCCTCCCTTCCCTGAGGTTTCTTTTCCCTAACATAGTGTCCAGTTTAATCACATTTGTTACACCTAATTCAAGTTAACTTGCAGCGTTGCTGTATAATTTAAGGTTATCTTTTCACACCAGGGCCATACAGAATACAGTGTCTGGAGTAAGTGTTATAATAACCAGAGGGGAGTGCTGAGGATGCCTTACCAAAAAGGAATTGACCTAAATGGCTGCCCCGTGATACATTTATGCATATCCCTTTCTCCCACACTCCTCCATTTTAGACATCACTCCCAAGTGTTAAATAATAAAGTAAGTAAGTAATTCTAGCCCAGATTCTCAAGTAAGTACAGAGTGAGCCGCCCAATACACTGCCTGTGTGCCTCTGAGGATCTAGGTCTTTGTGTATTTTTCTACTGCCATTTGTTACCAAGGATTATAACCACAAGCTTGTACACAAAGTCCTCCTGTAATTTTAAGTACTGCCTTCTAGCTCTTCTTTCTATGGTGTCTACAAAAATATTGACAGCCACTAGAATAGTAGAGTGTTGAACATCCCCAAATATATCATTTTTTTTTTCATAGTGCATTTTTTCTGTTGATGCCCATTTCTTTCCTTCTCCCATGACAAAGAGATTTAGAATCTTTCCCCCATATCTTAAGAAGCATTTGAAGATATTCAGTTTCCATTTTTGGAGGTCAATGAAAAAACTTGACTGATCCGTGCTTTGTGTTCTGCAAATTAATAGCTGGAGTTCTCTGGGTACACATTGAATGTTTTTTAGAAGAGAAATATTATGACTTATACCATAAATTATGTGTGTAAAGGACAAAGCCAGAAATCTTACAGACTTAACAAGAACAGAAAACTATGTGTCAGAGTAGAAGTTGAAAAGTGGTATTTGGTAATATGTGGAAGCAGGCTTAGGTCAGGAGCATTGTACAAGGCATTACCTGATTCCATACAGATAGAGTAAGGAAAGCCAGACCTCATCTAGAGTAGGATCTAACAGGAACAGGAAGGGTTACAAGGATGGTTTCTGTAGGCAAATCAACAGTGATAGATAGGAACAGCAGGAAAAATGTTGGGTTGCCACTGAATAGGTCAGAGAACATGGTGATAAAGGACACGGAAAACCTGAATTGCTCAGTCCCCCCCTTTCTTTTTTACCTCCATTTTTTGCTGGTAAGAGCTGCCTTCAGGAATCCCAGGTCACTGATGCCAGCGTCTGAAAGAAGGAAAACTTACTTCTGTGGATAATGATCAAGTTAGGGAATACTTAGACTGAACACACAGAAGTCCATGGGACCGGATGACATGCACAGAAAAGTGCTGAGGGCTGATATCACTGCTAGGACAGTCTGTTGTCTTTGAGTGGTCATGATGGTCAGAGGACGATCCTGAGGACTGCAACAAAACAAATGTCAATTCTGTCTTCAAGAACGATAAGGAGGATCCAGGGAAGATCAGGCTGATCAGCCTTACCCTGATTCCTGGAAAGGTTATGGAGTAAATCCTTCTGGAAGTAATTTCCAAAAATATTAGGAATAAGAAATAATTGAGAATATTCAGCATTGATTTATGGAGGCAACATGATCCCTGACCAGTCTTACAGACGTCTGTAATTAAATGACTGGCTGGGAGATGAGGGGAGAGCAACAGCGGTTGTGTTGACTTTTGCAAGGTTTTTGATACCATCTTCCATAATATCCATGCAGATAAACTGATGGGGGGATGGGCTAGACAAATAGACAGTGAGGAGACCTATACCAGTGAGGTATTTGTAATTAGTGAATGTGACTTTGAAATGAGTCTGTTGCATCATATTCTGTGCCTTTTGGCAACAGTCAGTAGTTCTGTCTACTTACTGTCATGGACAGTAAGTGCTTGGAAGTGCCTAATGATATGCTAAAGCTTGGATAATTAGCATATGTGTTAATATAGTAGTACAAGTTTTACATATGATGAAACGTTTCCCTCAATATAGATAACTTTATTTCTTTTCCCCATGAATGGTTTGGCTGCTGAATCATAAGTGCCTAAAAGCTATACTAAATTTTGCACCAAAGGATGGGCTTTCCTTCCATTAGACGGTCTTCAAGGTTAAGTTTTGTGAATTGGGAATTGAGTATTCAGTTGAAAAGAGTTGTACATTATTAGATGCTCTCATGATAAAAGGAGAATCTCAGGGTATGGGTATTCCATTAGTCACATAAAAACATGAAGAGGTGATGGGAATTCTAGTTCAAATTAAATAAGTTGTTGTCGTGGTTTGACACTGCTTTAGCACCAAGCCCCACAAAATCTATTTTTTTTTTCTTCTACAATAGTTGAGCGGAGAAGGGGAAATTAAAACTCCATTTTTCATAAGGTGAAATAAGGATTATTGGGGACAACGAAAATAAACTTCATGACAAAACAGGTCCACACTTAAACAGTTACAGTATAAAGAAAATTTGTTACTAACAGAATTAAAAGCAAAAAGAAATAATAAGAAATTAAAGCAAACTCCCAGAACACTTTTTCTTTCCAGTACCGTCCCTCTTTCCACCAACCTGTGCAAGGGAAACAGAACATGGGGTTTGGTCAGTGTTTCATTTCTTAAGAGTCTTTCTTTATGTTTAAGGAAAAGAGTTTCTTCTCTTCAGGAGCTTTCCCATGGGAGATAGTTCTCTACAAACTTCTTTAGCATGGTTCAAACTTTCACAAACCAACAGTCTGCCTGGAAAATCTGCTGCAGTGAAAAAATATCCCTCCCATGAATTTTGCAGTCTTCTCACACTGCCAGTCATGGGCCAAAATAGCCATGGGGTTTAGTCTTTTAAGGATGAGCTACTCCAGCCTGAAAGCAAAGGCTCTCTTCAATCTCTAAAAGCCTTTCACAACATCTGTGGGCTCTGGCGTTGAGCACTTTTTCATGAGCTGTGTGTGGATTTTTGCATCCCCCCCCATGCATTTGAATGAATTACAGAGGAACAGTTTGTAATATTGCAGTCCTCACCATGGCTTGCAAGGAGAATTTAAGTTCTGGTGCTGGAAGCGCCTTCGCCCTCTTTCCATTCCTTCACAGCTGACCTTGGAGTCGCCATGTTAGCTTCTTTCACACGACTCTAACTTTCCCTTCTTTCTGACTTGGAAGAAAAGTTGGCATCTGCAAGCCTTCAGCTGAGAAGTTGATCTCAGTCGGGCCTGGCACCGGGGAAAGACCCGTCCAGTCTCTCACCATTGGCCGCGTGTGGCGTTTTTTGGTTGGGTGTGGGCCATGCTGGCTGTGTGGAAGGCTCCGCTGGCTCCGTGCAGTGGGCCCACGGTGACTTCAGATCTATCTTGGCCATGTGGTCCCTGCTGCGCTGTTGTTTAAGGCTGATCACGGCTACCTGCGGAGCTGGGACAGCTTTTTCCCCTGCCTGTGCAGGGGGAGCGGAGGCCCAATCCGGGATGGAGCCTGGGGCCCCCTCTCTTTGCCACCCCTGGCAGGGGGAACTGGAACAAAAGGAAATTCCTGCGTTTCCTCCTTCTTTAAATATGCACATTGCAGAGGCGTTGCCAGCTTTGCCATTGGCCCAGAAACCTGCCCATCAAACCTAGTTTTAAACCTACCACGGTTGTGAAGAGTGCAAGCCCCATGTGTATTTAGAAATTGCTGAAATTTTGTGTGCAGCTGACACTTGAAGTGCTGTGTTCTGGATCAGTAGTTCTACTCTGCTGCTTCTTTTTCATGAAGGTTTGAGAACTGAGATTCTTTCCAGAGAGATCTAAAGAGGAAAGAGGTCTGTCAGATTTCAAAATGGTGGCCAAAATAACCCTTGTATTTTTCCAGTGGTGTAGAGGATACAGTGATTTTGCAGATGGTGCCCTTCTTGAAAACATGTATTTTTTCACATTGCTGAAATGAAACTGTTATCAGCCAAAGCAGTGGTTCATGAGAACATAGGGAATTATCAACTCAATTGATAGCATCTGAACATTGCTGCTCCATGAAGACAAATGTTGTCATTCTGCTTCTGTATACAGGTGATCTCTTAGCTGAAGCTTAAGGGGATCTCAAAATGCAATT
The DNA here is from genome assembly GCF_000691975.1 of Corvus brachyrhynchos. Taxonomy (NCBI): domain Eukaryota; kingdom Metazoa; phylum Chordata; class Aves; order Passeriformes; family Corvidae; genus Corvus; species Corvus brachyrhynchos. The sequence continues at coordinate 3,174,360 of NW_008239139.1, read as the reverse complement.
GATGCAGAGATGTTGGAAAGCATGATGGGAGAAAGGAGAACCATATCTGCGTGCTGTTTTATTTTGTTCTATGTCCACGTATTACATTTGCAATAATTAAAAAATAGGTGACCTCTACAAGAAAAATATTCCCAAATTAAAATGTCCTAAGATGGAGTTAAAATTGAGAATATATATCAACAGAAAAATATCTGAGGTATTGCTCCTATTTGCAGCATGAGTATTGCAAACTCTGCAATTTTGGAGTTAAGGGTAAAACATAAACCAAACATGACAGAAAAACATTTGGGAAAGAGACATCCAAATAAATTTGTTTCTGCTCAATAATCATCTCATAAATAAAAGGGCCAAAACTAATAATTTTTCTTACAAATGTATTTAATTAAGTTTAGATTGATGAGCACTAATTTTACACTAATCATAAGTATTGCCCAGATGCATATTTGCAAGAAGATTCTTCTCTCTTGCTGGAGTGTTAACAAAGGGAAAACTTTCTTACTGACTTATTTTAGATATCTTTCTTAAATAAGGTTTTGTGGAATGTCAGTCATAGCGGGAGTGAAGGAGAGTTCCATTCCTCCTGTTACAATTAGAGATACAACTCTTTTGAACTAGAAATTTGGGCTGACTGGTTCATTTGTTTGGCTGAATAAGCTGCTTGACATGGCAAATTAAAACAGTCAGGTTTATCTGCATTGCTTTTGAAACCATGCTGACTGTAATCTGAGGAACAGTGAGGTATGGAGATACTGGAGGGCTTTAGAAAAATGGTAATTCTTGCTCTGTCATTTACTGTGCTGGAGCACTTGAAGAAATCTAGTTGAATTAGTGAAATGTGCACAGCAAGTTACGAACACATGCATGTAATTACATTGTTCCCAAACTCCTAGTCCTTGAATTCTCATTTCACTTCCACTTCAGGGGAGATTGTGTGTGGTATTTGTTTCGTAGGCAAGGAATGTTTGCTATACTGAAATTATTTTTGTTTGCTATTAAGGTGGTAATGGATCAGGAGCAATCAAATGGGAGGTCTCCATCTAGGGGAGCACATTGAGTTCGTGTGTCCCCTGTGAGCCAGGCTGCATCTGCCAGGAAAGCACTGCTGCCTCCGCTTCACTGAGCAGTGGCTCTTTTTCTTCCCAGATACTGAGTTCACACACTTGCAAGGGCTGGGAAGCTGGCGACGAGAGAGTGTTCATGGTTTTCTTTATTAGGCCACAGGCATTGCTGCTTTATCCACAATGATGGACAGTATCCATTTTCCACATAGTGAACCATGCCAGCCCAAAAGCATGATTTGATGGGTCAGCTGAGGTGGCCCAACACTGAGCTGGCACCAAAAACATCAGT
>NW_008239139.1:3150830-3172860 GCF_000691975.1 Corvus brachyrhynchos | reverse complement strand
CCTCCCCCCACCACTCTTTGTGTCAGATCCAACAGTTATGTGGTCACAGGGTGAGTCATTTTGTCTAGCTGATTTGGGAGATAAGATATCTGGTTTTTTTCCATTAGCTGAACGGATTTTATATGGAGCTCTACAGCCACAGATTCGGCATGAGGAAAATGGCGAGAGCATGAGACTGGCGTCTGTGGCTTCAGGGACAGAAGGAGAACGACCGCTTCTTTAAAAACCATTAAATCCTAAAGCCAACGTAAAGACATCAAGTACAAAATAAACCAAACTGGCAAGCTTTTTATGGAAAAAAAAAAGAAGTCTGTCTCAAAATATACAAGTGATGACAGAACTTGTACTGTGGTTTATCTTTGTGTTAAACAAGATGTCATCCTTGAGGTTATCCCAGGGACCTCTTCCTGTCGGCTTCTGTGTTGGTAGGTGGAAATGAGTACCCTTTTGCCCAGCATGTTGTGGAATATTGCCTCTAAATTCTGGAGTAGAAAATACTGTTTTATTGAAGTAAAAATTCTTTATAGAAATGTATTGATTTTTGCAAAAAATTTTTGTCAGAAGTGAATAAAAATTTGGCTTATAAAAGGTCACAGCACTTCCTTTGACTATATCATCTTGGTTTTCGTAAGTGGCAAGAGAATGTCTCATCATATGAATGACAGAGCCCTGTAAAATTTAAAACAGTAATTCCCTTTGATCTTATTGAGAAAAATTAACTGACAGAGAAAGATTTTTGAGGGAGGGCATTTCATCTTGGGCAGCCTCAGCTCTTTGCTCTGATTCAGGATGAAAGATTTTTCAAAAGTCAATTTGCTGGATTTGAAATTGTGAGTTTTCACACACAGTGAGGTGAAATTAATTGTGGCAGTAGGTATCTGGAAGTGTGCCACTTATACCGGATCAGGTTATTTACATTTTTATTACTTAGTTGTGTTAGAACTCTATAATAACATGAACTACGAAGGTCATCCTTGTAGACTACTGACTAATTTTATTTACATGGTGATGTAAAGTTAGACATGTAAATCTATGATACAATCTGGAACAATACAGAGCAAACGGTCTAAACTAGGTTATGGAAATAGGCCACTTTATCTTTAGAAATCCTGATGGCAAGTTGTGTGGACCTGGTCTGAATGAAGCAGCAGTTAATCTATTTTTTAATGTAATTTTTATTCCTTGTTAAAAATTCTGTCCCAGGAGCTGTGTGCTTTCTTACTTAGCTTTCAGAATTCGTCTCTCATCAGAATCTTTTATAACCTATGAAATATACCTCTGGATTATAATGTTGAGTTTGCACTGTTTTGTCAGCAGAGAACCTGCTCAGGTCAAGTACCCTTTGGTGAGCTCATATCCTGCTGCTGAGGAGAAAATAGCTGCAATATAAGGACACATCTGAGGGACAGAGTTTAAAATCTGAATAATGTACCCTCTAAGAAGGGCTTGAAGAACTTCTTAGGTTAGTGCAAGTTCTTAGAAATTATTTTGCATTATAAAAGTGTTGAAAATCCTCACCTAAACTATTGTGCTCTGGGAATTGGAACATTTCTGATGAAGTTAAAGACCTTTAGGCAGGTAGACCTCTCACCAGAAAACAGCCAGTGTTATTCTTGTCCTCTTGTCTTACTTGAAGTGAATGCCATACTTGTGGTAGGCACCGTGTGAAGCCTTGCATAGGTCCTGGCTGTTGTGGATGCACTCTAGAAAGAAAAGGGTTTTGCTACTTCTACTTTTCTTCATTATCTAAGAAATCAGCGTGGCAAGGGAAGCTATCTCATTTTATCACTTTGAAACTGACAGTGGTATTTTAAATAAATAATTTTATCCAAGATGGCTATTTCAGAGTATCCTGCTGTCGGACGCCATCTGTTTGGTGAGCGTCATCATTTGTGACTTCTGCTGTGTGGGAACCAAATGTCAGACTGTCAAAGCGTTTTCTATCATGCTCTAATTCTAGCTGAACAGAATTCCTATTTATTCCCTTTGCTCAAGTAGTGTGCAGAGACTTTTAGGCTTTTTAGTCACACCAGGATTACAGGCAAGTGAAACCCATAGTCTATCTACAACCAGGTTTCCCTAGAACAAGAATTTGCATAGAATCAAGGTACAGATTTGGTCAAATGAGGCTGTCAAGAAAAAGTTAGATGTTAGCCTGTTGATCACTCCTAAATATCTGTGTGCTAGGTAGATTCTTTTTTGAGAATGTTCTCAGATGAATGTGCTGTTATTTCATATATAAAGTCTGGTCTCTTCTGGCTGAGTAATATTTTGTTGATGTATTTGCAAACAGAGTGTTGACCCAGCCACTTCAAAGAAAGCATTTTCCCTTGTCTAGTTTATCCCATCATCCTAAAGCTACAGTCAGCGTGTTGCTTTTCACTCCTGTGCCCAGTTCTCAAATTTTTTGGTCTCTCCAGTTGAAAGTTCATTAGTTGTGTTTTGCTTTCATCTCTCTGGATTTTCTGTTTCTTTAAAATTCTGTGTACACCTCATGCTTATGAAATCTGAATTCCCAGTCAAACTATGCAGCATGTGGGAAGAACATCAGCAAAGTTTAACTGAAGTGTGCTCAAAAATACTTTGGTTTTGATTGGTGACACATCATTGTATTGTCAGCATCCTTTCAGCTGGGATGGTCAGCCAGGGTAATACTGATATCTGCTATGGTTTTGTGTTGTAGAAAACCAAAGGAACACTGGTGGTGTGGTGGTTTTTGTTTGTTGTTTTTGGTTTTGTTTCTTTTTTTTTGTTTGTTTGTTTGTTTTGGGTTTTTTTGGTTTAGTTTAGTTTTCTGAATTGATGTTGAAAATCAAAAATTTTTTTTCCCTCTATACTCACGTGGCTGATATTCACAAAACAGATTAACAAGTATTTTTTTTTTTCAGGAAAATGCTGTGAATGGAGAGCATCTGTGGCTAGAGACAAATGTTTCTGGGGACCTCTGCTACCTGGGGGAGGAAAGCTGCCAAGTCAAATTCTCAGTGAGTTATTTTCGGATTTCTTTTTCTCTTTCTGAGGTAACAAGTCTGGCTTCAGACTGATGCAGTGCTCAGTCACTTGAGAGCTTGAATTGTTTGCCCGTGTTCCAGAAGGAGAGCAAAAAGGGCAAAAGGCTGCTGGTAAAGATTTTATTGCTTCAGGAAAAAAGCCCAAACCAGTTTTGATTGACCCAGATTATTTACACAGTGAGAATGTATGTAATGAACAGTTTTACTAACATGGTAAGGGGAAAAAAGGGTATAATATTGAGATGTTTCAGGAATATTAAAAGACAGTAGTCTATTTTATATAAAAATATATACAAATATATCACTTGTTTCAGCCTCTGAGAGGAGGGTCTGATCAAATTTCTGCAATTTTAATCACTGCAACGCTTGAACTGAATTTTCCAAACGCTTGAATGCACTCACTGGCAATGAGTGCACTCATATTTGAGTGTTTACCTTCTCCTCTTTGGGAATATTCAAGGTTAGCTTTGTATTGAAGCTTTTCTGCTGCGTATGAAAAAGTTTCACTGGATTGATCTCATACCCATGTGTCTGTTCTTTGACTGTTACAATGCCAGTCTACTTCAGGAGCTCTTTTTTGCCTAGTGTATCAGTTAAATTGCTTCAGCCAAAGAGAAGAAAATACCCAACCCCCTCTTATTTTGGTATTTAGGTAGCTTGGGTGAGAGTGGGGATCCTGTGTTCAAGTCCTTGATTGGAAACAATGCTCAAGGGGGTATCCTAGCCCTTGGACTGTGAAGGTTAAAGGGAATTCTTCTTCTCTGGGATGTTTGTGGTTGCTATCTGTGACTCTTCATGATACTGTCTTTCTGCTTTTATTACCATCCTCCCCAACCCTCCCCCCTCCACCTTCAGAGCATTTGATTCAAATCAAAGCATTTTGATTCACTAATCACCCCCAGTTTTCAGGGCAATGGGATCCAAGATACTAGTGCTTTCCATAGCACAAATTTAATATCCATCTCCCAAATCTTCTCAAGCAAATTTGTGGATACAAATATGCTGCTAGCAAGAATTTTTCTTGCTTCTTTCCAGTCCTGTGAGATATTTTTCTCTCTCACGGAAGATATTAGCAGAGTTCTATAAACTATGAACACCTGCGACCTTGCAGAGCTTTGTTTATAGTACAGTAGAAAAATATTTTGACAATGGATGTTCTAGGATTTTAGCCAATCACCCCAAGGGGTGGCTGATCCTTTGACCAATTAATTAGACTATGAAGAAAAAAGTCTATAAAAGAGTTGTAAAATAATTAAATAAATCAATCTTGCTGATTGGAAACAATGCTCAAGGGGGTATCCTAGCCCTTGGACTGTGAAGGTTAAAGGGAATTCTTCTTCTCTGGGATGTTTGTGGTTGCTATCTGTGACTCTTCATGATACTGTCTTTCTGCTTTTATTACCATCCTCCCCAACCCTCCCCCCTCCACCTTCAGAGCATTTGATTCAAATCAAAGCATTTTGATTCACTAATCACCCCCAGTTTTCAGGGCAATGGGATCCAAGATACTAGTGCTTTCCATAGCACAAATTTAATATCCATCTCCCAAATCTTCTCAAGCAAATTTGTGGATACAAATATGCTGCTAGCAAGAATTTTTCTTGCTTCTTTCCAGTCCTGTGAGATATTTTTCTCTCTCACGGAAGATATTAGCAGAGTTCTATAAACTATGAACACCTGCGACCTTGCAGAGCTTTGTTTATAGTACAGTAGAAAAATATTTTGACAATGGATGTTCTAGGATTTTAGCCAATCACCCCAAGGGGTGGCTGATCCTTTGACCAATTAATTAGACTATGAAGAAAAAAGTCTATAAAAGAGTTGTAAAATAATTAAATAAATCAATCTTGCTGCACAATTCCTGCCTGCTGGATCTCTCTTCTCCTGCCTACCACTGTGGGATACTGTGGTACAAATTGGTTACATTATGGAATACAGCATTAAGGCCAAGCCTGAGAAGCCTATGGCTCCTTGAGAGTGCTGAAGCAAAGTCCCAAAAAGTGCTGATTGTGTGGTGATACTCAAGGGAAGAGCTACTGTGTGCTTGCTGTGCGCTTACGTTGGTCCTGAGGCACTGAGCTTTGGCAAAAGCTGGACACAGGATTTGTTTCACTGAGTGGACCTTTGGTCTCAGCCAGTGTGATGGTTCTTGTGTTCTCAGCAGAAGTTTGCCGTTCTAAAACTGAGAAAATTCTTCCTCGTGATTTAGCGCACTGGAAGTAACATGGAAATTTAATATTATGTTGCATATGGTGTTCACAGAGATTAAAAACATGAACTTACTAAGTAGCAAAACATGTGAAAGCTTAAGCTAATCTGCTATACGATGCCATGATTCATGCCGTGAAACATTAGAACACCACATACACGTGAACATATACAGTTAGGGTGTATCTAGATAATGATGAGAATTAATAAAATTATTAGAATTATTCCATAATGTGAGCTGAAGCTGTGTTTCCTGTTTCTTCATGAGCTTATTTAAACGATGCTGAAAACTATAAAGAATTAATTTATTAGCGATTTAAATGGACATGAATAAATTGAATGTAAAAATCCAAAGCAAAGAAATATCAACTTAGCGTGTATTTATAAATCTTCTGTCCCCCAAGCACAAGTCTGTAAGTTAAATTTCTATGAAAATTAATTCATCTGGTTAATTAAATTGAGTTTATGGAAGTAAAGTAAGTAAATACATTCTCTATTCTGGATGTATTCTCTTGCCTTTGATATGCTTTGGCCCAGGGGATTTGATGGAAATTATTTCAAAAGCTCTACTGAAATTAATAAAGCTAACCAGCATAATTGAGAATTTTGTCCCTGCTGTAACATTTCATAAGCATTTAACAGCATTCTCTGAGAACTTTATCATTCTCTGCTAAAATGACCCAAGTATTTTTCTGCAAGGCCATGGTCAGGCCAATCCAATTAAATATTATATGATAAGCATGAAATGACCTCTTGCGAACTGATCCAAGTTCACCGATTTGCACGTACCATTTTTCTCCTCTTTGCACTGCCTTGACTCATCATCTTCATGGGATGCTTGCTTTTAGAGTGATGCTCTGCAGTGTTAGCAACCTAATCCTCTACCTAAAGGGAGGCATTCACTTCTAGTTCCCAAGCTGGAGTGCTGTGGCTGTGTTTCTCACAAAGAAAACCAGAAGAGCTTTAACCAGAAGAGCTTCAAATCTTTTCATTTATTTATTTGTTTTGTACTCAGTTCAGAGCACCAAAAGAGGAAAAAAAAAAAGGATGTTGCATAGGGAGTGAAAGATCTCCTGTTTTTCAGCTGACTTTGTTTTCCTGAGGGAATAGCTCGCCTCCATGCACACACGTGTCCCTTTCCTGTTGCAGAAGTCTGCCCTGCGGAGGAAGTGTGCTGCCTGCAAGATCGTGGTCCACAATGCGTGCATGGAGCAGTTAGAGAAGGTAAGACATTGCCATCTTCTGGAGCCTGACGTAGCCAACACGCTTTTAATTCTTTTAGTGAGGTTTCAGCCTGTTAAAAACTATATATGCCACATTAAGTTTTCACAGCTGTTTTAACAATGTACTTGTTAACAAAAGCTGGCTTAAAATTCCACCTTTTTTTTTAAGTATATTTCTTTGAACCCTGTGAACTATAAAAAACCCCAAACCCAAGAAAATTCAAAACCAAAGACCAAAAATTACAGAATGCTTTCACAGTTTTAATATTTAAAAAATAAATTGCCTCTACTTCTAGATTAAAAATTGAAGCTAGAAAATGGAGTATCCTGTCATGTATGAAATTGGCCTTTTAGAATTCCCCAGCTAAAGCCAGCATAATTCATTGTATGACAGCTATACTTATTATGAGCAGTACAGCATAAGATGCTAGTGTGAACCTTTTCTCCTGTGTTTACTAGACTATGCTGTTTTCTCCTCGAAACTTCAGAAATCAACTTTTTGTCTGTAAAATGGAAAACATCAAACCTTTCATGTATACTACCATTATCTGTGAGCATCTGTCCTTCTTTGCATTTCCTTCAAGGATCCTTGATCATACTCAAGCACCTACAGAATATCTATCACTGACTTCAGTCTTCCCCTCAGTGATTTGTCTTCATTATGCCTAACTGGAAATGTGCCAGAGAAATCTCCCCCCACCCTTTTCATTCCTGGTGGGATATTTGAAAAGAAATATGTGTGGGAATTTCCCCACTGCTGTCATTAGAGCTTCATTTTCACTCCTATATGTTTAGCAATGTTGCTCTTCATAAAAGAAGCTGATGCATAACGAATTTATAGCAGCAACCCTATAAGGAGAGGGCTTTTTCCTTTCCAAGGAGTTGGACTCCTGTTGACAAATCCCACAGTGATCGCCATAATACCAACTTGGAGAGGTACCATTTCCACCCCCGATACTTTTATCCACAGTGAAATTAACATTAGCGCATGCTTTCAGCACAAAATGTTACCAGTGAATTTTTCATGACTTCCTCCATCACCAGCAGTGCTGACTTTCCATAGCCCAGCGAGCTGGTGGCACTGCCAGCCAGAGGAAATGAGCACTTAGATAAAACCCAGCTTGCCTGTGCCATTATGGAGACTGTGAAATCCACCTCTTGGCAGAGGGTTGTTATAAAGTCTGTAAAGTTTAAAGCTGGTGGGTAAGTCTTCTGCTTGGCCCTCTCTGCAAAGGTGCACGTTTTAGGCAAAATAAATGTAAGCTGGGTCTTTCCAGCCTGCCATGAGTGAGCAGTGAAACAACAAATTGCCATTCCAGGTGAAGAGCAAGGGAAGAAGACTAATATTACAATGCCCTTCATTTCTTTATAAGCACTAGGTATTTAGTTTACTTCTTTTTTTGTGTGTGTGCTTTTTTTATTATTATTTTTATTTTTCTCCCTAGACCTAGTATTTTGAAGGCAATTATTAAATGAGGGAAGAACTTATTTATTTGGGGAGGGTTGTATTTGAATTTGGAGAAACTCGGTCCTTCTACCTTCATAACTGAAGCATAGCTGTGCAGTATCTTTAAATGTTTAATTCTTTGAAATACAGTCAACTCAAACTTGAATTTATTTCATTTAGTGCATCCTTACTTCACATATCCTTTGGTCTTTTTCCAGGTCTTAATCTTCAGTGTATTTTTAAAATTTCTACATCCCTCTATTCTTATTTCTGTAGATTTTCTTTTCTCAAAAATTTTTTTCCCTTTCTCTAGGAAAGACTGCCTTTTTAAAAATTAAATACTTTTTACTCTTCACCTTCCTAAAAATGTTTTCCATTCATGGAAACTCCTGTTGTCCTCTTTGTCTTTCCTCTCCCATCTGAATTGGCAATACCACTGCATGAGGCAGTACAATGCTCCCCAAATGATTTGTGGCTGGGGAGGTGGATGAAAACATCTTAATTTAAGGAAAGGGTAGAAATTTATGGTGATTTGCATGATTCTTTATGTAAATGACAATTACTCTACAGATTTTTTTTCTGAAGACATAAAGATGGGATGTGCAAAAAGGTTTTACAGAGTGAGATTTCCAGCACCTACTAACTTTTGAGACCTAAGCTGAAGTGTGCACTTATTTGCAAATGATCTTCTGAAAAACAAAACAGATGAAGCTGTTTCCTCCTACAAGGAGGAGTCAGCTTAAATATTTGAACTGAGTAGGCAGCAATAGCATTAGTGCAGATGGGGGTTGTGTAGAGATCTAGCTAGGAGAATTAATATGGCATATGAAAAGAGATTTTTCTGACATCCAGGTAAGTTACTTTTTTCCACCTAGTGAAGTTAATATTTTAACAGATAATAAATTCTTTGGAAGTCTGGCCTAGATAAAAATATTGGAATAAATTTTCTTTCAGCTCACTTTAAGTTCTAACAGTTTTATTTCAATGCCAGATTAATTTTCGCTGCAAACCGACTTTCCGAGAAGGAGGCTCCAGATCTCCAAGAGAAGTAAGTAAGGGACAAATGATGATAGCTTTTCATTTGACATGTGTGCTGATCCCCCTGGTGTGCAGCTGCAGAAGTGCTTTTAGACTGAGAGGAGTCTTAGACAGAGAATTTGTTCCCAGTGGAACACGTTCTCCTCTCCAGAATAAACGTAAAATGAATTCTAGCCGAAGCTCTCTATTACTTACACTGACAGAAACCATTTCAGCTTTCTGTTGTCTTTTGCCCATTTGTTCAGTAATTATTTTTCCTTTTTTTTTCTGGTAGCATTTTTTTTCTTCCTGGCCTTTGAGCTTGTATTTTTATTATTTTAAAAGTCTATTTCCCTCTCCTTTCACTTGTACTCTCTTCATTTTTTTTTTTTTTTTCTCCTCTAGAAGTATCTCAAAGATAAAATCAAGCATTTAAAAACCTGAATACTGAGGAAGTAGTTCTGGCCTCATTTCAATGTGGATAAAGAAAACACCACCTTGTCCTTATTCCTCCTACAGTTTTGGTGGTTTTTGAGGTTTCCTGCCATGCCTGCTGTGCATTTTGCTCCACTAATTGCTCCACTGGCTGAAGGGACTTTTTCTTTGGTGTCTGTTAACAAATTTCACATAGATGGTACCACTGACTGCAAGGTGCCAATGTTTCCTAAACCACATCTTTTTGTCCTTGTTTGCAGAACTTTGTGAGGCATCACTGGGTGCACCGGCGGAGGCAGGAGGGCAAATGTAAGCAGTGTGGAAAGGTAAGATTTCCAGCACAGCACAAGCATGACACAGGGCACTCAGAAATTCTGGGTAGCCTGTAGGTCCTTCTAGTCACTGCCTTTTTTTCCTATCACAAACACTTGGCCTCTTTTAATGGCTGATGACAAGCCTGAGATGTTGAGCATAAAAGTCCTGATTCCCACGTGGGAAGAGAAAGGCAGCTGCATCTGCAGGTATGAGCACATCATTTGTCCTGGGAGGTTGTGTTGTACTGGCTGCTGAAAATGAGGAGGAGGAAAGCTGTGACTCCTTGAGCCTTTTTAATTGCTAAGCTAACCCTGTACTAATACGATGTTCTTGTAGTGCTGTCCTCTGTGCCAAAATTGTGATGGCCTATTTTTCAGACTCCTGGAAAAGAAATGCTGTTGCTTTCCTTCTGCCCTAGCAGACTCTAAGATTTGTGAGACTGCTTCACGTTTCCTCTGCTTCATAGATTGTAAAAGTTTATTTTTAAAAACCTATAAAAATGGGGAAGTATTTTAGCTACTGAAGGTCTTTCTTCTGAATTATTATGAACCTCTGAAATATATTTAGATATATTTAAAAATTAAATTAACAGGAATTTAGCTTCCTTTCTCTACCACTATATTATACTTTTACCTCCTTTTTTACAACTAGTAAGAAAGTCCATGTCTCATCTCCATGGCACAGCACTTCAGTCAGAGGAAAATGAGATTTGTATCTGGCTACTCATGCAGATTTTCAGCTACCAGCTGCAATAGGACATGCAATAAAAATGTGATGTCCTTGCATAGCAAGTACTATAGGAACAGTGCAGCAAGGCAGTTTGCATACAGCATTCTTAGGGTATGACTTTGCCATCCTTCTCTGTGTTCTTGGCCTGGATCTCCCCTATAAGCATTTGGAGTTGATTTTGCAATGAGAGTGCTTACTGGCTATCATATCAAAACCTGTACTGGGTATGGGCAGCCTTGGTCAATATAGGTCTTCAAGCCCAGCCATCAGAGAATATGGAGAAGTTCAGAGAAAATCTCAGTTTTCTCCTTAAATAAGAAATATTCAGTTAAGACTAACATGAGTATACTGTAGTAGAGTGGTTCTTTGCCAGGAAACAAAGAATAAGAGAAAATTATAACACAAAAAAAATCAGTTATACTTACTGGCCAAGCAATCTCCTATTACAGCAAAATCCATGTGCTCTGCTATAACATTTCAAAAACATTCAAGTAAGAACCACCTTTATTATTCTCTTGTCTTGCAAGAAAAGGGGAACTATAATTGAAATGGAATGACAGTAAATTTAAAGCAATAAAAAACCCCATTATTCATGGAATACTTAAGGATTCTTGTAGATCTCATTGTTGTGTAATAATCCTATCCCATGCCTGGAATGGGATGGGTAAATATGATCATTAATAACAGTTCAAATAAAGAATGTTTTTCGGATATACCCATCTCATGCTTCAAATCATAAGTAAGTGGATAGGAATGAATGCACCCCATATCCTTAACATAGCCTTGTGGCTTTATATTCTGTGTGCCATTATGTGCCATGGCTGACACTTCCTGAAAAGTTGAGTACACAGGTGTATGTCAGTGTTCCACCTCAGATCAGAAATGCAGTTTGAAAGAAATTTTCCTTATTGTCATCCCTTCCAATGGTTCACATGTGGGACAGTCTTGTAACAAATGAACTTTTAGATTAAACTCATTTGAAAGTTTACTCTGCAGTTACGAGTGGGCAGGACTACAGACTACAGCTAGTCCAGAGTAAAATTATCTGAAAATCCTTGTGTGTGGCGTCCTGAGTACACACATTACTTGCTAGTGCAAATACAGCTTATATGAACTCATCTAGGCTTTAGGTTTTTACTCTTCCCAAGGGTGATTTCACTGATTTACTGCTGAAGTACTATATAGAGAAATTGATACCAGGGCAAGGGGACCTGGAATGTGCAGTGTAACCAAGCAATCTATTTCTGTCTTTGTCTCATGAATTCCCAGAAACTGTGGCTTTATATTTAACAACCTATCATAATTTCTTTCCTGTGGTCTTGCCTTGTTGAGCCTTGAGTTCTTGTAAAGTTGTAGCATTTACATCATCCTTTAGCAGAAATTCCTGAACTTAACTACATGCTGTGAGAAGAACTACATTTGGCTGTTTCAAACCTGTCACACATTAATGCTTCATCACTGTTTTGTTGGAAGAGATGGTAATTAAGTGTTCCCAAGCCATGGTATCAACAACATTCATGAAGTATAAGAATTCTTTTCTTTCTCTTGAAGATGTGGAAAAAAAGACAGTTTCATAGCTGTTAGCTTTTTGTTACCTGGGATCATCAGAGAAATCTGGATACATTTTTTATCTTTATATAATATGAAATAAAAATGCTCAGACCATGTGGCCCAGCATCCATTTCATAACTATGTGCAGTAATAGAAGCTTAAGGAGGAATGAGAAGGAAATGGAAAGGAGGAGTGGAAAAGAAATCTGTTTCTCATATACTTCCAGTTAGCAGTGGCTGAGGGGCTTTCTGAGACTGAGAGCACATTTTGGACCATAATGCTAAACAAAAACTATTTCTTTAACCTTCTGTGGTGTCCAAAGCAGGGTGTCCTCTATACACCTGCATTATGTGTCTACAGTGTCTCTTTGTCACTGGTCCCTTTAGAGGTCTGTGGATTGATGCAGAGCTGCAGGTAAAGTTAGGACTGACATTTCTAGTACTTGAAAGGCTATTCTAGTTCTTCATTGTTTTAGCAGAGATCACCATCCAAATGCTTTTGCTGAAGTCTGTATTTGAGTTGTAATAATACCTGGCTCTCCTACAGTAATGTTGCATTAGGGTATCTCTAAGAGCATTAAAAAGAGAAAATCTATTGTAGGAAAATACCAGCAAAAAATATTATAAGTAGCCCTAACACTGGTGTGAAAATAGTCTTTAATGATAAATACTTCTGAGACTATAAATAAAATATATCAGAACTAGTAATCCCTATGTGCTCTGCTTGGTGCATGGGTGTTTATATTAATTTGTACTTTGATTCAGACTATTCAGACAGGTTGAATTACCAACACAAGCTGGTTTTATGGACATTCAGGTGTTTTTTTCCTAAGAGTACATTTTTTTCTGGTATGCACAAGTGTTTATTTCTACAGGAGCAGGTCACCACATGTGTTGTGGAGGGATTGGTTGCTGGAGAATCAGTGCTAATCATATACTTTAGGCTGATGTTCTCAAAGAGGTGGAATTCATTTTAGGTCTCAAAATTTCTCATTTGGTGCAGACCTTCTTGCATGATCGAGGACATCTAAAATTCAATTTTCCTTCTCACTCAGAGACGGCAGAAAATATGATTTCTAGTGAAATGTGGAGGGTTCCTGTGTTTCAGTCCAATAGGCCCTGTCAAATCTCACTCTGACTTATTTTATCAATTATTTTATTAAATATTTTATTTAGTTATTTTATCAATTGCTTTATTTGTAAAGCCAGCTTTCAAATAAATGGTATCTTACCCAAAACTTCCTTAGGAAGAATTAGCTCACATTTGTAAAGCAGTTTGAGGAAGGAAAGTGATGGTTTATTGCTACTTATCATTAATATGTTTTTATTGCTGTATCATTTTCTCTAATGACTCCCTAAAAGCTAAATGCCTTACTAAATAAATGAAAAACGGTCCATCCAGAACCAGACAAGCTGCTCAGTCCATATGTTTAAAATGCACAGCGGATGGGCTGTGGAATTAATATACTGAATTTAGTTTTAATTAGTGGAGATTTTGGGAGAGAAGAGTTTTCCCCCTGGCTGTTACAAAGCAGAAAAAACCAAAACACTTCGTGCCCATGAGGGACTGAAATAGTTCTTTTTATTTTAATGCACTTTGGAACAAGGAGAAGTGAGATTTGTGAGAAACATTTCGAAGCACTAGAGTAAGTAAATGAGAAACAGTGTTTTGTCCAGTGTCAGACCTCTGTTCCACCACTTGTATCACAGTTACTGTCACTCTGGTTTTATGCCCACACTGAATGGCAGACAAGACGTGCCCAGCCAGAAGTATCTGGCCAGCTTGTCTTTGTTAAGCCACTTCACTACATTCCATTGCTAAGCCTGAATTTGCCAAATCACCACCATTATGAAGAATCTACTCTTTGAATTTCTCTGAATGTAAACCATGAGGCATTAGGGGAAGGACTGAAACAAAACCCCAAAAATCTAGCCAGAGGTGACACAAGCCTTTTCAGGAGCTGGTCTTGGCAGTGAGGTCTGTGTGGCAAACTGGTTTGAGTGCATGCTCGGGACACCTGTAGAAGAATCTGCAAGGTGGTCAGGCAGGTAGAGACTCCTCCCCTTCTGAGTATCAATAGGGTTGTCCTCAGCTGCCCTGTATAGAGAGATTGTAACTCAGTCTCTCACCTAACAAGACCAGGGCATCTCTGCATGTTTTTTATGGTTGTTTATTTAATTCTTCTTCTTGGTATGCCTGACCTTGTCATTTCGCTGAGCACTAATAGGCTCATTTTTCCTGCAGGATAAGAAGGACTTTAATAACAGAAGCAGTGAGGCAGTGTCCTGTTAGATGTTACTAAATCAGCTTGTAACGTTTTTGCACTGGGTCTTGGGCATTGCCCACCGTGTGGGAGATTCAGGTGTTACCCAGCTTGTTGAAAAGAAAACTGGCTAGCAAATTCATCACTTGGTAGAGAGATCAAATTAGAAAATTCTGGGTGGTGATGGGCTACTTGCAGAGGTAGAGAGGCTTGGTGGAAGCCCATGAATAAAGGATCCAGCCAACTGCAAATCTGAAATCTAAGTAGTGAAGGTGATCATGACAAACTCCTCAATGAAATTCTGCACTTTCCATCTCTCCAGCCATCAACCCAAATATTTTTCTCTGACTGAAATAAGCTTTAACTCAACTCAAAATTACAGACTGTATCTTATTGTTACCTGTGTTAGATGCAGAAGGTTATATATGATCCAATTGTCTTTTCCAGCCTTAGAATTTACAGCAAAGTCATATTGCATTCTATAGAAAGAAGCTCCTCTCTAGGAGAATAAAATCTCATTTTCTGGTTGAGGTGGGCTTTTTTATCTTTAAAAATGTAAACAAATTTTTTTTGTGTGTGATCTGAATCAGACCATATTGTTTTTTTGGGAACTTACTGGAAAGATTTTAATCGGAGTCAGTTCAATAAAACTATAAACGTAATTACTTTCCCTTTTAGAACATTCCCAGAGAGACATTGTAGTGAATTTTGTTCTGTAGTAAAAAAAAAAAAAAGGAAAATTCAAATTTTTATAGTTAGAGTAAACAAGGATGCAATGACAGAACACTTTGTTCAACAGAAAATCTGAAACTTTCAGGTCTGTAGAAATCCATTAAAAATTAAAATAGACATTCCATCTCTATTTCTTTCTTTGTTATTAACTACAAAAAAAATTAAGGAAAAGCATAAAATTTTGCAGAAACCCTTTTAAAAGGATTGTGTGAATATACCCCAGTGGCAGAATCTTCTCTGTTACCTCCTGTAATTGTTTTATCCCCCAAAAGTCTGCTTCCCTAGCACAGTCACCTGGCTAGAGCTAGAGGTATATATTTTCTTATAGTCAAGAAGAATTAAATCCTTTTTCCCCCTGGTTATTCTAGGGCTTCCAGCAGAAATTCTCCTTCCATAGTAAAGAGATTGTGGCCATCAGTTGTTCCTGGTGCAAGCTGGCGGTAAGTGGATAATGCTTCAGGAGACTGTGATCTGGGTTTAACTGGGAGTGGCTATGGGGTTTTTTTTGGTTTGTTGGTTTGGTGCTTTTGTTTGGCTTGGTTTGTCTGTGTTTGTGTCTTCTTTTTTTTTTTTTTTTTTTTTTTTTTTTTTTTTTTTTTTTTTTTGATTTTGGTAAGAAGGCATGGCTTAGCAAGATAATCTTTAGTTATATGTTCCTAAATCTCCATGGTTTGAAGGACTTGAAGATGATGGAGTTGGGAATATTGCTCCAGTTTTTGTACCATCACCCTCTTCTTCTTCTCCAGGCTTCCCCTTTGTCTTTCTTGCCCTCCTTCTTGACTCTACTCTTTCCTTCTCTTCCAGTTCCATAACAAAGTCACCTGTTTCATGCTACATCACATTGAGGAGCCATGTTCCCTGGGGGCTCATGCTGCTGTCATTGTGCCTCCCACCTGGATCATTAAGGTGAAGAAACCTCAGGTAACTGCATGCTGATGTCTGTTTCTGAAGCTGTCTGGCTGTGCAGGGCCTGTCTGGCTGTGCAGGGCCAGCCTGGCTTCTCTGCTTGGTCCTCCTTCACGAAGGCATGCTTGTTCAACCTTGTCTCTATCCCTGAAACCCAGCATACATCCATGGTGGTTATGAACCTGTATCCTCCTGCCCCTCCATCAAGTCCTTCAGTAAATTTCCCTGTTTGGGATGATTAGCAACAAACATGACTTGTTCTGAGCTAATTCAGCTCAGAGTTGTTCCTGTAACTGTGAGTTCAGCAAGCATACTGCAAGAAATCCCGTGTGGTAGGCAGTCAAGCATGTTTCATTAAATAGAGCTGAGCAAATACAGGGAAAAACTTCACAAACATTCACTTGAACTGCAGTAAGAATTGGCTGTGTCTGGACTGGCATCCCTCTGAATCTGCCTTTAATGGACCTGTAAAGAATCAGGTCTTACTTACCACCAGTGCTTGCGCAGTCAGCAGTAAGCCCACATGCTGCTTTAGTTGCGTGTAACAGGCATTGGACTTCAAAGCTTTTGTGATGGATGTGGTAGGTCTTGGAGAGGGTACTTCACTGGTGAACACAACAGGGAGAAAAGATATCCAAAAGAGAGCTGGCCAAAAATTGAAAGTGGGTTCACATCATGCAATCTTTGAAAGTCTGTTTTCACTCCAAGTTGAGCTGAAAGAAACAAACACTGAACATATCAGGGAGTCGGAAATGGTGGCTAAATTTTTATTTCAGAATAATATTCTTTATTTCAGTCCATCCTTGGGAAGTGACCTGGGCTTTTTGACTCTGCCTCCTGGCTGTCAAGAAGAAACTAAGAAGTTCAGGCTGTAGCCAAGGCACTAAGGCAAAACTAGTCCATGAAACAAGAAAAAGGCCTGAAGCCTAAATTGTGACACTGTCTTTAGTTCCAGTTTAGGGATATGGCCAGCAGATTTGGGCATGAGTAGGATTTCTAGCAAGCTGGTTATTAAAGACAAGAAGCAGAGGAAAGAGGAGATATATGTATAGAGTAACCAAAAAGTCAACCAAAGAGGCCTCTATTTTTCCTTTAGGTCAAGAGAGAGCATAGCAAGACTCCTAACCACCTCCTCTCTGAGAAAAAAGGGTTTTTTGCCATTTGTAGATTTCCCCCACACTCTTCTTTCTCTGTTTTAGTCAGTCTCCTCCAGAGAAATACTTTTTTTCCTTTTGTTGAGGAATGTTCGAGGCCTTGGCAGGGACTTAATATCCTTGGGTAATTTTCAGCAACTGTCTGGTATTTGACAGATGTATGCATGTTTGACCTATTAAAAGACGCTTTTCTTCAATCCTTTTGATTTTTATTTTATTTAATTTTTAGTAAAAAAGAAGAGAAAACACCAAAACCAAACCAACAAACCCTGATGTGTAATTTTCTTTTGATTTGGCTTTTGCCTAAACCAGGCTACCTTCCTTATAACATTTGTAGAGAATTTGCTTTCTTGTCCATTTTTTTTTTAATAACTTCAGAATAAAAAATTAATCTAGGTAATTATAATTTATAGAAAAAAATTTTTTAAAATAAAGGCTTAAAATATTAAACTAAAAGAAAGTATCTGTTAGCTTTGTGTGCCTGAACCATGAGCACAGAGAAAGTACTTCATTATTAACTTGCCATCACATATCTAGTCCTTGAAATTCCTGGTCCCTAGCATGGAAAACCTTATCTTGAGTAGCTGAAGCATTAAATAGCTCAAAATTATGACAATGGGTGCATTTCCATGAAGCTTCTTAATAGCACCCATTGGAGTTATGAGAAATGCATCTTTATTACTTTAGAAAATAGTGATGCATCTTTTGGATGTGTTTTCAGATTTTTGGCAGAAGTCTTGTTTTCTTATTTATTGTTTTCTTAGGAAATATTTTTCCTCTCCTGCTGTTTCTGGCCAGCTCTACTTCTACATATTATGACCCTCTTCACCCTATAGAAATATTTGATAAACACTATGAAATATTTAGTTCATTCGATCCAGAGAGTACAAACACAATATTTACAAATTTTTGTAATTTCACATTAAAAAAATGAATGTGTAATCAACAATCTGTTTTTCACATATTCCACAGTCAGAATAAATTTGGCTAGAAGCTTTTTGGGTTTAAAATATTTCCTCAGCTCTAATTACCTACTTACACTGGTCACAGACAACTCCTGAACTGAATTCCCTGCTCATATAAAATTGATTTTAGTGGTGCCTGCATCCTGTTTGTTTGTGGTTTCCTTTAAGTAAGTAAGATGGCTTTTTGTAGCAAACCCTTACCCTGTTTTATAATCTTTATTTTTTGATTGCCACAAAAATAGTTTTCCATGCTTATTTTGTACAACGGGGGTCACCACCTTTCAAATATTAGGCTTGCACAAAGACCACACTCTGTGTCTTGTTACCAACAATGTTGTGCTAGTGAAGCATCGTGTTGTAATTGGTTAAGAACAAATTTATGCTGACAGCCTATGTTCTAAATGGGGAGCTTTTGCTTCTTGTAAGAAACTGATTGCAAGATGAAGAATATTCAGAATGGTTCAAGCAGCTTTGGAATAGGTGGTAGCCCTCTGTGTAATGACCCACTTACATGAATGGAAAACTCCCAATACCTCTGCCCTGTTATCTGTAATGTGAGCCCCTTCTGTAATTTTCTGTAGATTTTCTGTATTGTTAGCAGTGCTTTGATACCAGCTCTGTTTCCCTGGGGTTCAGTACAGTTCCATCTCCTAGTTTGTGAAGCAGGTCACCCCTGTTGACTGGTGGTATTTTGTTATAGGGGAGGTTTGGTAGCCAAAGTGGTGTTAGCTCTGGCAGTGGACTTGCTATGTGTTTGTGTTGTGGGAGAAAAGTAGATGATAAGGAGGATCTGACTGATGGATTTACTGATTCTGTCTTCTGTTTGGGAAGACAAAGGCAGTAACTGTAAAATTCCAAGGTTTTTCTGTTCAAGGTGAGTAAACTTGGTGTTTTCTTCACCTCCTTTGAGAACTGTGAGCTAGTTCTAGTGAATACTTGTATTTTTGGGTTTATTTCTTTATTTCCTCAATTGCTGAGTGCAGTTGGCTTGTCTGGTAGTGGTTTGTGAACAACCAGGAGATAGTCAAGATTGACCTTCCCAGATGCTGTTCACTGTTTAAGTAATTTGAAAATCAGTGTGCTAAAAGCCTTTGGAAACTGAGGCTGAAATATTGTTAAGGTTGAAAGGTTGCATTGGATTTGTCTGAGGTAGCCCATGGCCTTTGCACCATCCAACACCATTCAAGAAGGACTCCAGTTCTTCTGTTCATCTACCTAAGCTTGCTGAGGGTTACACTGACCATTCAATAACATGAAACATCTCTTTTTGAAGATGGACAAACTGACATCCACAAAGGAGAGGTTTCCTCTCTAGAGGCAAGTTAGGATTTACTTATGGTGCCCATTTAAAGGTATGCTTTGCTATCAGGTACCTTGCTGAATAACATTATATGTTTACAAAACGCTCATTACCTTGTTCTGTGAACAAGGTATTACTTATCCATTTCTTCACTTCAGTGTGCAAAGACTGCTGATACTCTTTGGCTGTTACTCTTCTGCATGTTTGCAAAAAACCCTGTGTATGTTTAAGCAGCTTTTTTGCTGTTCATCTGCTATGGACATGTGGTTGCAATTACTGTAGCAAAGCTTTTGGTTCTGTTAACACTATAGATGTAGGGAGGTTTAAAAATTTTTTAAAAAAGAGCTCGAATAACATTGTTTAGTGCCTTTTTGAGTATGGAAATGAAAGTGGTTATAATCATGGATGGACTCTTAGACTTAACCCTTTCCTTTAATACAGCTGTATGCCTTTTTCCACCCCACTGTTAGGTACATTATAGTGGGATTTAATGGCAACTACATTTAAACATTCTTCAAATTATTCTTTTATAATTAGTAGGGTTTTACTGAACTATCTTTACGCTTGGTATGCGTGTGCGTGTCCAGCAGACTTCTGACAAGACTGTGGATAGACTAGATCTCCTGTCTCTGTCCTGTGCTTTGCTCCAATCCAGGGAGAATCCTTCATCAGAGAATGCCTGAGGAACTAGGCTAAGGCTCCCATGGGAGACAGCTTTGAATGTGATGCCCCCCTAACTTTCTATTGACAACAAAACTTTTGCCTACAGTCAATGTGACTGCTGAGGTAGGGCAATGCAAGACCATGCAGATGGGATTGCTGATGCATTTGTGTAGCCAGTGCAGTCTTTATGGTTTACCATGCTTTCAGGATCACTGTGTATCAGACTAGGGAAGAGTACGAGCACTTCTTTATGTGGTTTCTCAAAATATGTTCTAAAAGGACAAATTCCTGTAATTGCTCTGCAGAGCTGTCTTGTCTTCAGTATTTTCAGTAAACAATATGGCATGATTATTTCCTTCTCCAGGAATGCTGAGAGCTTGGGACCTTGTGCTCTACAGCAGGCTTCTCTTGGTCCAAGTGATAAAGGATAATACCTTCAGGTATTTCAGTTAGATAGCTGTTAGTTTTTCTTCTCAGGAATGTGGAGGCATTGTCCTGTGTATCTGGTGTATCATAATCAAGTCTTTATATTTTGAAAGTGGTTGATGTGTATTAAACAAAACCTAGTAGCTATTTCTGTTGATGTTGGATAACAAGCAGGATGAAGAATAGACATTGGTTTTAAAGATTTGATGATCTCTGCTTGTTGACTTTCATTAGTGGTACGCTTCTGATCAAGGTCAGGGCAGAAATGAACTTTCAGATTAGCTGAGTGAATCTTGGTTTCCATCTTATAGCTAGGAAAAAAAAATCAATGAACTTTCTTTCCTCATGCTACTTTATTTCCTGGTGGTAGTTAGACTAGAAGTTGAAATACTGCAAAAATATTTGGAGTATTTCCCATAAGACAAAATTTCAGTTGTGGAAATGATTAGGGTTTCCTGCAGGTATAACTTCAATTGCTGAATTAAAATAAATAACAAAGTATAATAAAATTCTCCTTTTTGGACTGTTCTTATCCCACCAGAACACCGTTTTGCTCAGTGTCACTGAGCAGACTGTCGCCTGCCTGGAGAAAAGCCTTGACATAAGTTCTATTTTTATAGGTTCTGCAAAAATACAAGTAGTTCTACTTTTTTTTCTATGTAGTTAAGTGATATTGTTATTAAAAACACAACAAACAATCACCCCAGAAATACCTTCTTTACTTAAATCCTTAAAAATTAACAATTCAGTTTGTTCCTTAGCAGATGATTACACAAGTTTCTTGATAGGCCTGAACTGACTCTACAGTGCCAGCATCATATGCCATGGTGGCCTACGTTATGTTGAGTCATAATGGTTGCCAGAGCTAAAACTTGTTGTTTTCTTTCCTTAAAAAAAAAAAAAGCAAACAAAAAAACATGAAAAATATCTTATTTATCATGTTTTTTTATTACATCTTTATGCAGGTGGTCTCCATACCAGGAGACGAGCCTGATTGGGCAGGAGACTGGAGCCCCGAAGGGGAAACGGGCGTCTCCTACCCCTATTGGGAGGGTTGGCAGGTACAACATGTGGTGTTATGTGAGTCTATGGGAGCATCTGATCTTTTTTCCCCCCTCACAGCGTGGGAAAGTTTCCAGTTCCAAAGCACCAGTCTGGTCTCCGTGTGTGGCTTTCTCCATAAACGGTGGTGTGGAAGTGTAAAGCATGCAGCGCATGTAATTTAAATCTCGAGCATGTGCCAGATACTCTTATCATTCTCCAAGTGGACATGCATGGAAGAGCTTCGTAAAGGGGCTCTGTCTGGGCCTGTCTTCTAAATTTTGTTTTGCTTTTCATGTATTCTTTTTTCTTTTGATGTAGAACTCCTTAAAGACTTCAACACGGCGAAAGAAGAGAACGTCCTTTAAAAGAAAAGCCAGCAAAAGAGGAAATGAAGTGGGTATTCAAGTGCTTTGGAAATCATGCTCCTTTTGTTTAAATGTCTAAACACAGACTTAAAAGTTTTTAGGCTTTTTTTTTCTTCTTTTTTTCGCGGAAGTGTTTAATATATTTTTCCCCTGGAAAATTCCATGCTATTGAATGTGTTCTTAGAAGAGATAAAACTTGTATGAGAAGTTTTATTTTCTGAGTTGATATTTTTCAAGAAACAACGTACCAGACTCCAGAAGGACCATCACCTAATG
>NW_008239139.1:3108832-3150725 GCF_000691975.1 Corvus brachyrhynchos | reverse complement strand
AAGAGTGTTCCCTTGGGATGTAAGAGACTCACCTCACACCCTTTTTTTCCACTAAGCAGAACAGGGGTGTGAAACTGAGGTTGTGAAATCTATGGTGAGTGCACTGATGCAAGGCTGTGGTCTGGTTTGAGGATATCTTCTTCAGGAGATCTCATATTAAAATTTGGCCACAGAGAGAGAAAACAGATTGTTGATCTATTGGTTTGATTTACCACGTGTCTTATAGAAGACTGTGCTTCCAGATCTTTCCTAGTGGATTAGTTATATAGACAAACAGCCTCATGGGAGAGGTGGAGGGAGACTCACCCTCGCATAGCCAGGGCTTTCTGGTTCAAATCCTTTCTTGTATGGTGGGAGAACTGCAGACCAGAAACTGGAATCTGTGTCTGTAAGAGCCCAGGACAGTGCCCTCTTACTGGGCTCTCAGGTGTCCTGCAAGGGTAGGGAACAGGGAGGTAAATAGTTTTCTCAGTGATATCTCATGTTGGATCTGTGGCATTTGTTCAAAGGTGGGAACGCAGCAAGGCCAAGAATTTGAGAGCAGATTATCTGCAAATAAGTGCTTATGCAACTTGGCTGTTGGAATTAATGGAATAAGTAGTTCATCTCATTCTATTTTCCTTTGGAAAAACTGTTTGTGTTAGAAATAACATTGTATCTGACACATAATTATTGTTGTGTGAATAATTGCAGGAAATAGGGTCAGAAATAATCTTGAAAGAATTTTGAAATAGTTGTGTGCTACTCTGAAATGATACTTCCCCCTCTTATTTTATTCTGTTTTCTCAGCTGGATAAATTATTCTCAGATGAGCACCACATTGACATGGCTGTACTGTTTCCAGTACCTGAAGTAGTTTTGTCAGAGCTAGGTTGGGTCTTTTGTGTGTGCTATGCCAAGGAAACATACATTTCTTGTGCTAAAGCTGTTTCTTGCTTCTGTTTCTCAGGATAACAAAGGCCGGCCTTTTGTGATAAAGCCTATCTCCTCTCCACTCATGAAGCCACTGCTAGTTTTTGTCAATCCAAAAAGTGGAGGGAATCAGGTAAGAGTATCAGTTGGGTCTGAATCACAAAGCTTAACAGCAAGGTTTCTGCAAATGAGACTAGTTCTTGGCCAGTCAGATAGGAAGGACTCTGTGCCTGAACTGCAGCCCTCAGAAGGGGTCCTTGCTGTGGAATGGCCTTTCTGCTCCAGTGGAGTTGGATGACTGGAATGGGTACTTGAGTATTTGAGTGGTTGTACTCCTCCCTTCCGATTCTTGAGAGGAGTCTAATATGATAGTTTGGAGGTTTTCAGAAGATTTCATCTTTCCACAGAAAATCTAGGTTTCCAGTGAAGTTTTAGGCTTACCTTTATCCAAAAAGTGGTTTCCTAGCTTTGCTAGGAAAGGCTGTTGAAATTACTGAATGTGAAATGACATAATTCCTACGGCATCTAAAAAAATCATTAGTGGTCTTCTACTGCACCATAGAGACCAAGTTTCAGTGATTAAAATGCAGCAGACTTCTTCCTTAGGATTCTTGGAATTAATACTTACCCAAATGAATATTTTCCAGGTTCTGCCACTTTTTGAATATCAAAGAATCTGAGGGCCTTTTAATAGAAAAGATTGATGTAAGATACAACAGAGGCCTATAGAGCATGGAGAGTAGCATAGGCACTGCTCATTTTCTCCTCTGTTAGAATTAGGGAGGATATCAAATGTAACTGTTTAGACTGATTCCAAACAAAGGAAAAAGCTGGTCCTCCTCACAGTCTGTAGTTCAGCTGACAAACTCCTTGCAGTAGGATGTTGTGGATGCTAAACATTTAGACAGGCTGAAGGAGATACTTGGAAGTGAAAACCCTGAAGATTACTGAAGTCCAGTACCTCCCTCTGGTTCAAGAGTTCTATGAACTGCACACAGCTGAGACTGGAAGAATACTTATGGCAAACATCACACTTATCTTCTCTCTTCTTATACCTTTTCCTAGGTACTATGACTGCTATTCTTGGTTCTTCACTTCAGGGAAGGTGTCAGGCAGAAGAGCCGTCCCTCAGAAGGGAGAGCTATGGAAAATATGATGTGTACCCTCAGGCCATGTCTGAAAGGCATTCTTGAATTAGAGTACAAGCTCACCCCATAGCGTTCTTAGCTCTCTGCTGCTAGTAGGAGATCCTGCCACTTTGTGTCTGGGCAGAACGTGAAGGAAGGAAATTGAGTGGAAATATGAACCCCAGAGACTGAGAAAACAGAAATTATACCTTTAGGTGATGGGCTGGCCACACTGCACTGAGCGATGGGGGCAGCTGTACCCCACAAAGTCCTTAACTCCTGCTGCTTTAGATGGTAGAGGTTACAATTATGAATGATCACTGTGGTGATGGTGGAGGCCTGAGCACTGTCATTGCTTGGATATTGGGCAGGACACTGTTCAGCATGATGAAGACTGGCTACAATCTTGTTCAACTTCTTGCTGTCATGGATGGCTGAGGGTGAGGTGGGATAACAGAGGTTTCTTCTTGTTGCAGGTGGTGAGAGGCAGGAGAACAGGTTGCTGTGGGAGATGAACCTTTGGTCTGACCCCAAATGCCTGTTCTTATGAACCATTAGTGATCTGTGTTGTTGAAATTAGTCTATATGCCTGCATGTGCACCTTGTCCAATTTGGTGGGTTGCTATTCTACAGAGCAGTCATTTGCTATGCCACTTTCTAGTTTGTCTTCTTGTTTTGTGTTTGCTTTATAAAGCACAGAAAAAAAGAAAAGCAGTTCAAATGTAGTGAATAATGCACACTTATTTGCAGTAATCATTAAAATACTCATGATTTCCCTTCCTTTGATTTTTCTTTCTTGCCAGGGCACTAAGGTTCTCCAAATGTTTATGTGGTATTTGAATCCACGCCAGGTCTTTGATCTCTCTCAGGAAGGGCCAAGAGATGCGTAAGTACTGGAGCCTTCATCACTGAGCACCCTATTTCTTGTCTGGTCAGGAAAGCAGGAAAAGATCTGCCTTGGCTAGATTAGTGACCGTGTGAGGCTTACATATCCAGGTTTTGGTAGCATGGGAAGGGCTGCTGTGGTGGCTTTTGTGACAAGAGATCAGGAGCTGCCCCTGTGTCCAGACAGAGTCAGGTCCAGATGGCTCCAAGGCTTGCTGCAGATCCCAGTGCCTGACCATTCCCTAATGAATGAGCATTCCAGTGGGCTGAGGCTGCCTCCAGACTGCCACACATGGTAGCACTGTATGATTGTCCCTGCTTGCTGAGTAACTAACTCAGCTTATCCGGACAACAGTTGAAGTGTAAGCCTCTTCCAAGGGAGAGAGGACTCTTTTAAAGGGCTGATTCTTGCTGCCAAGGGTTAAGAAACCATCCTTCTGTGGTATTGGACATGGGGATACTGGCCTTATTTAACCATCTGTTCAGAGCTACTTTCACAATTCGTAAGTATGTTTTGTATGTTTTTGTAAATATTGTTTCTATAAATATTTTACAGTAATAATGTAAAATCAAATATTTGCCTGTAGAAGAACAGTCCAAGTGTTTCCTATTCAAGGAACCCAGCCTTTTTATTTTCCTGCAGAAACACCTGCAATGCTGTTCTCTCGTGATGTTTGGAAGCTTTAAGTTAGACATACATTTTTCAGAGCTGTATAATGGGGCAAAGGAGGGTTAGGTCCTCTGGTTACTTGGCTCTCTAGATGTGAATGTGTCCCCCCCTTCATTAGAAAATATTTCATTTTGCCTTTTTGAAGGATACAACTGAAGGAGCAGGACTTCAAAGAGTACTTTTTCTCGTCTCTCCTGTTGGTATTTAGATCACATATCCAGAGAAAGAACTCTATTACATGTTCTTGCCTTCTGTGGTGTTAAAATACAGTCACTAGTTGAAGAAGCTGTCACATTATACAAGACTGAGGAATGGTAGCTCAACAAGTCATGATGAAGAACACTAAATATTGTTTTAAAACCTCAATATTTAAATTTGTTTGCTTTAGGGTAAGAGAAAAATGAAAGATTTTGACCTCTACAGAAGGAATGTGAAAATCTGGGAAGATGCTAAACTGATCAAACACTTGTCAGGAGGTGCTGTCTAAGATGGAGGAAGGCCCCATTTCACATCCTAGTGATTTTGCATTTCCACCTCCACTCAAATTCTTAGTAATGAATATTTGAAAGTGCAGTAAGTGGTGGGTTACACTGTCACTCAGCAAAATGCATAAAAAGTATCTGCATTACTGTTCTTACCTTTTTTCTCTCTCTTTTTCCCTTTTCCCTCCCTGGGCAGGCTGGAGCTGTACAGAAAAGTGCCAAACCTGAGGATCCTGGCATGTGGTGGGGATGGGACGGTAGGTGGCAGGGACCTGGCAGTCCCATGGTCTTGGATCAATGATTAAACTCCTCACAGTGGCAGGTTTCCCACCTCACACTGCCTGCTGAGGCATAGAGAGATAGCATACCTTACACTTGTGAAATCTAATACTTGTTTTTCAATTTTCTCTGTGGCCTGGCCTGTGTAGCTATAGGGCCAGATTCTCATGTCCAGAGCCATCTTTCCTTTATGCATAAAGATTTTATACAGCTTAAAAAAGATAAAGACTAACTTTGCTGGTCTCCTCTCAACATTTACATTAGATCTAGAAGAATCTAGAAGGTTAAGTTAGTGTCTGGGAGCCATTAAATCTTAATTTCTTCTCCTTCCTGCTAGATTCTGGTAGATCCAGGTTCAGTATTTTTCTTTATAACAGAATTTCTGTGTTCTTAGATAAGTGACTGGAGTCAGATCTTTAAAGGATTTGGGCACCTTCATTTGGAGAAAAACTCTGCAGCTCAGGGTCTGAAGGTCATAAGTGGTAATGGAGTTATTATAACTGCATTCTGTTTCCAGTACTTAAAAATATTTTAAATCTCAGTCTGTGCCACTGAGTGCTAAATACTGTTGAAAAACTGACCTTAATCTCTAGGGGGCTCAGTTCCCCAACATGTGTTTGATGGCAATTTTAGCAATAAGTATGGTAAGGAAAATGCATTACTACTTGCAAGATGAAGTGATTGGACAGAACAGATCTATGTAGATGTTTAGGACATGGAGAGGTGGTTGGTTTACTTTGTAGAGAGCTGAATCCCCTCTCTTAATTCATCTCGGCTTGAATTTCTGGGGGAATTTTTTCAGCTTCTGTGTATTCTTTTAAAACCCCAGTGGCAGGGTTATTAATATCAATGCTTCCCCTGCAAGAGTGAAGAAAAAAATCAGTGATAAGACTGCTGTCTTTCTGGTACATGGGAAAGTAAGACATAGTGGTTACTGCATGATGAACTTTCCTTAAGAAACATGCAAGGCATTGCTTTAGCAGGAGACACAAGCTGAGAAAAAGTGTTTTGATCTGTTTTCTTTCCCATCTGAGGAAGCCAGTGTTTTCATAGGGGGGAAAAATTAATCATGAAGACATTAAAAGAGAAAAGAATGCAGCTACATTGAGTCAGACCATCCTATTTCACTTTGCTGAAATTTGCAAGCGAGAGGTGGCAGCACCTTCTCATTAGTATGAGCAGCACTCCACTATTACATTTGCTGCTGCTCACTTTGAAGCAAATTAATATCTAGTTATTTCTAAAGCCATTACATCTAGAAATGAAAAATATGGCTCAAGTGGACTTAATGAATATGCAATGAGACCAGATGTTACCTCACATTACTGAGGTGAATCAGAACTTATTGTAACTTTTCCATTGTCACTGCTTGCTGTTCCTTCCCGGGGCAGAAGTGGAAAGCTTTGCTTTCAAAGCAGTCAGGAGCTTTCTGTTTACAGGGAAATGATAGTCTGAATCATCCTGGATTGTGCAACAAATGTACAAGGTTTAGAAGTGACCTCAAGTTAAATAGCAGCGTTGTGCTTACAAATTAGTAATTTGACGTTTCTGTTCAGCTGTTAAAAGCATCTACAAAAGTGGTGGATGTTGTAATGTTACCTGTAGCAGGGGGAGGCTGAAGCACAATGTGTGGATTAAGTCAGTGGCAATGACAACGGACTCTTTAAGAAGTCCTGGCCCTACGGATGTTATCTTGACTTTTTATTCTGTCTCCTGTTATCAGTGCAGAAGTATAGATATTTTGAAAGAGAGAGGATTGCTTACCTCTGAAAATCCCTTTAAAAGACCTCAGTATTTTTGGAGACACCCAAGGTCATGAGAGCTGTAAGTAGTTGAGATGACTGTTGTCAGACAATGAACTCAAACAGGGGATCACATCCCAGATGAATGCTTTAATAATTGGACAATTGGTTATGATAAATAGCTGTCTGATAAATGTCATTTGTGCAAAATTAAATTTATTTTCTAAGAGACTTGGAGAAAGAAATACCCTAGAATACTAAATAGCATGGTGGTTTCTGTATTTATCAGGCCACCCCCTCTGCAGTCCTTCAAACTGCAGCTATTTTTCCCCATGCCCATGTTATGCTGGGTGGCTTTTGTGAAGCTCCAGTGTTATCCTGGTTTGGGTTGAGAATCTATTTGAAACCCCAGTAACATTGGTTGGGGGAAGAAAAATTCAGTCCAGCTGTAGTCAGGATTTTGATTTTCTGTCCTCTTTAAAAGGTCACATTTCCAGTAGAAACTGAACCTTTGAAAACTGGCAACAGGAAAAAAAAAATCTGTTAATTTTTTATTAATTCTTTATCTAAAAATGCAGCACAGGTTCTTCACAATCTTTTTTTTAAAGAGAGAAGTAGTTTAAGAAAGAGTCCTTTGTTTTTGTAGCAGGAATTTCAGTCACCAAAATTTGATAACATCTTTAGCAACAATTCTTGCTCCCCTTTGAAAATTTCCATTTAATGAGAACAAAATAACTTACAGTAATTTGTTCCTTCTGGCTAGGTTTCTATCTGAAAGTTTTATGTAGTCCAGAAGAAAGGAGAAACAGTTCTCTGGAATAACTAATAGCTTAGGATACAAAAGAGACAGTTTCATTGTTCCAATCCAAAACCTTCAACCCTGAGCCTTAGTCTGTCTTTTAGTCTAGTTTTTTATTATTTTATTAGATATGTATGTGTGTGTGTGTGTGTGTGTATCTATATATTATATATATACAGATATAATGTCTTGTACTGAGTGAAATAATTCAGCACTAAGGTCTGTTCTCTGGGAAAAAGAGACTTGTGAGCAAGTTCATGCTTGGCAGGACAAGTTCTGAGACACCATGCTGTTTTAATATGTCTCTCATTTTCTTTCATAACTGTTGTCAAAAGTTTAGTTCTTTTTACATAATGATAATTAAAAAAATTATCTTGAATTGTCCATATTATTCTTCATTCATTTTAAAATTTATTTTACTTGATCTTCTCTGTGAAAGAGAATATGATATTATCAAAATATGTCTTTGTCCTTTTAATATTCCTGACAGTTCTCTTAATTTTCCTTTTTATAGGTGGGCTGGATCCTATCCATCCTCGATGAGCTGCAACTCAGCCCCCCACCTCCTGTGGCTGTCCTTCCTCTTGGCACTGGGAATGACCTTGCTCGCACCCTCAACTGGGGTGGGGTAAGGACTGGCTGGGGCACCCTTACGTGGGGGTTCTCAACTTGCTGCTCAGATTTAGTTGCGTGGGGTGGAACTTCTTTTTTGGCTAAAATAGTAGGCAGGGCTGTGTCCAAGGTCTGCTTCACTCTGGCAGAATGGTTTGCTTCAATTTGCAGTCTGGGATTTTGAATTACTAATGATGTTGTTGCAATAAAAGTGTACATAGATGTACCTGGTATTTCAGGCCAAGTAACAAGAACAGTAATCAGGCTTCTAATTTCAACAAAGTTTAAACTTTCTCTTTGTTTATCCTTTACTACAGCACTGAAGTTATTCCAGGAAAAGCAAATATACCTCGAATTCCTCTCCCTATGGCCTTACTTTGCCTGCCCTAGATTTGTGCACCCAAATAGTAGCTTGTTAAAATGCACGATCAAAAATTTATCGAGGGTCTTAGGTGTGTGTGAAAGGAGGGAAATCTGTCAGGTAATTGGTGAGTAACTCAATTTGTTGTCACCATCTGTGGCTGATACTCTGGTCACTCTGCTGTCAGGGTTACACAGATGAGCCGGTGTCGAAGATCCTGTGCCATGTAGAAGATGGGACCATTGTCCAGCTGGACCGCTGGAATCTTCAGGTGGAGCGCAACCCTGATTTGCCCCAGGATGAGCTGGAGGATGGGGCACGTAAGGTTAGAGGCCGCTTTTTCCCATGGAAAATATAGAATGCTTATGAACATCTTTGGGTTACATTTTAAGGAGCATGGCTTGGGAGTTCTGCAACTTTTTAATTTTCTATTTGCATCTCTGCCTGTGACTCTTTTCATGTGTCAGTGGTTCCAGAGTTGTGTGAAATGCATTTATTTGTTGTTTGAAACTCCCTGGCATTGAACATTTATGTCAAGGATTAAATCCTGGATAAAAATCCCTAGCGCTTCATCAGAAAGGTCATTGTTGTTTTTCTCTAGTTGCAGGAGTAGTAATCCTGTGATTACCATCCATTCCCCAATTAGACAAAACTAAAAACAGGATGTAAAATTTTATTCCTTAGGATTTAGCTAATGGATACCAGATGTTTCCTACTTTACAGTAAGGTGTAGTGTATTTTTGTGTTTAACTTCTTTGTGTGTGGGTCTCCACATAATCTCCACTAGTGTATCTTGGTAGTTGAAGAATGGGAAAATTTTAGTGAGGAAATCACATAGTAATTTATCATTTGGACTGGTGATGTTGAAAATACTACAAAAATAAAACCCCCTCCCGATTCTGTGAACCATTTTCCTCTTCTCAGGGATAATTTCCAGCTTATCTATTGGATGCTACAGTTGCCTCTCTACAGCCCTGTTGGGTGTGTGTAACAATGAAAAGGCCAGATGTGTGCTTGCCTGCCTCATGCATCCTCAATAGGATTAGAGCTTCTTCTCTGGGACTTGGATTGCTCCTGGTTATATATGAAGTGAGAAGAACACAGCTGGAGTTTCGTTTGCCATGCTGTGCTTGAAGAACTAGCAAAACCTTTGAAAACCTTTGTGTTGGTGATATCTTAAGTGGTGCAGCCTTATGGGAAATTTAAATGACAACATAAGGAACCCTTTGATGTGTTAACAAAGATACATATATTATCATAAAGCACTGTAGGTCTCTTTGTGTTCTTTGGGCTCCTGTATCTGATCATTTTCCACAAGCCATTACTAACCTTCAGAGCAACCTTCTGCTTACATTTCTCTGATATTTTCCACTTTGTTCTTAGTAGGTTCTCATGATGAGCCAAGTTTTAATGCTTAAACCCTGGTGTGTTGAGAAGTGTTCCATTCATGTTGTTTTTATGTCTCTTTTTATTATCTAATTACAGCTTCCCCTCAATGTCTTCAATAATTACTTCAGTCTTGGGTTTGATGCACATGTTACGCTGGAGTTCCATGAATCCAGAGGTAATAGGAACTTTTTATTTCCTTAGCCCTGTGGGTGGGCAGTTATTTTATTAATTAGAAATAGAGTTGGATTTAACATACTGTTCTTATAATTCAGAAGTAAAGCTGGAACATAAAACCTTAAGATACATACAAGAAGAAAAAGTGATTGTATCATGAGTTTCCAATTGATTCATGATTAAAAAATGAAAAAAGTACAAGGAAGATTGTAATTTACTGGAGGAAAAGGGCTAAAAGGGAAGATTTCCAAAGTTTTAGATCTTGTAAAGGAGATGGTATATAAGTCAGGTGCGAGTGTGGAAGTGGAGGGAAGAGAAGAGCCACAAGACTGGAAATAGCAGGAATACGATTGTGTTCTCAGACTAGACAGCTGTTACCTATGGATCAGTATAGCATAACATCCCTGGACTTGGTACAGACCCAGAGTGTCTCTATACAAGTAAAAGGGTTTAATGTCTGCAGAAGTGTCAGGAATTTGAGCAGTTGTAGCACCTTGTCTGTCCCCTTGCCAGTGGCAGTTATGCCCCCCTGTACATATTGACACGTGGCTTAAGCACTGATATGAATGGCTTTAGGCAGTGCTTGTAGAAACAAACCCTGTTCAGGTGTCTGCCTTCAGCTTTTGGTCATTCCAGCTTCATATGCAGGTATTTTTTCTGAAACACAGCCTTCCTTATATTCACTGTCATGCTATCAGAGTGTCATTTCAAGATGAAAAGATAGCACACTAACAACAGGCTAAATAAGAGCAGGATACATGATGGAATGAGCTAATGCATATTTTATGATGTTTAAGACTGCTTCAAGCTTTAGGAATAATAATGAGGGGCCACAAAAGGGCACAGGAATGAAATTATGACAGCTGTATGCGGTTTTTTTTATGAGTGCATATCACTCTGCATTGCTAATGTGACTGTGAATATACTGTATAGATTAAATGCATGGCTACTTTCTCATTTAATGGAGGCATTATTAAATAATGAAGTTATGGAGCCCTATAAAGAATGAATGTTATTCCAGACATGCCAGTGTTTTAAAAATTTACATGGGTGAAAAAGCACTTGGCAGAGCAAGCTGTGTGTCTGAGTACGTATGGCCAGGAGACCTTTTTGTAGCACAAGTCTTCACTGCTGGTGTCATCCTTATTTTCCTAAATGCAAAAATATGTGAAACGAATTCTATGTATTTTAGGAGATGAAAGCTTATAGC
Organism: Corvus brachyrhynchos; assembly: GCF_000691975.1. Taxonomy (NCBI): domain Eukaryota; kingdom Metazoa; phylum Chordata; class Aves; order Passeriformes; family Corvidae; genus Corvus; species Corvus brachyrhynchos. Next base: position 3,140,083 of record NW_008239139.1, on the reverse strand, counting down.
CTTGGAGGTGTTGCTGGTGTGTGGGTTGTATTGTTTTTCATGTGGAATTGGGGTTGTGCTGCTTGGAGAAGAAAAGCTTCCTGGGAGCACTAATTATAGCCTTCTGATACTTGAAGGGGATTTATAAGAAAAATGGGCCCTGTTTCAATAGGACAAGGGATAATGGTTTTAAGCAAAAAGAGTGTTAATCTGGACTAGATATAAGGCAGAAGTTTTTAACAATGAGGGTGGGTAAACGCTGGCACAAGTTGCCCAGAGAGGTGGTGGATGCCGCATCCCTGGAAACATTCAAGGTTGGGTTGAATGAGGCTCTGAGCAACCTGATCTAGATGAAGATGTCCCTGCCCATTGCAGAGGGCTTGGACTAGATGAACTTTAAAGGCCCCTTCCAGCCCAAAGTATCCTGTGGCTCAGTGAATTAAGCAATACAAAGCAGATTATGATCTCATTTACCATTGATGACAATCCAGAGAAATTCTTAGCAACAGTAGCAAAATGTAAAGTACTTTAACAGCTATAGCATTTATGCTCTTGAGATAAGTGGCTGTATGCAGTTGCTTATGTGGAGCTATTGTAATCGCACATAGTATTAAAACAAATGAATACCCTGCCTGCAAACCAAAATAAGATAAATTGATATGAACTCTCAGCCTAGCAGGACACTTTATGCAGTAGAGATTGGTCAGCTGTTATATTTAGAATAAGCAGTGATTGCAATGTCTCAGAGGAACCTATATATTAATGTGGCCTTTTCCATGGCAACCTCTACACTTTTCTTGTGACTAATCAGATTGAGACTTGAGGGTTGGATCCAAGTCTAATGTATTTAGCTCTGCTTCTTTGGGAAGTGTTCTGGGTAGTGGCTCTTTCCAACTTCCTCCATTGTTATCCTTATGCTTTGGTAGAGCATGGAAGATGCAATTTACTTTATCCCTGCTGACATGCTGTTTGATCCCTCAGCTCTGCAGGACTGTTCATTTGCAGGAAACTCCCCCACTGCACACAGAGTCTAACGTATTCAATTTTCCAGTTCCTTGATGGTTTAGGAATGGTGAGGATGGAGTGAGCCTTGGATATGCATTCAGTAATTTACTTCTACAATCAAGGTTACACTCAAATCAACTTAAGGCTCTATTTTACATCACAGAGTCCTTACTCCCTACCCATGCTCATCTGTGATGGCAGAAGTAGGAGCAGTAGGTTGAGAGACTGCTTAGTCCCTGACCTCAGAAGAGCTCCTTTCCTGTTCTAAACCAGGGCTTTTGTTATGGGGAGTGTTTGTCATAAGATCCATGTATGATCCAGTGCTGTGGTGTCTGCCGTCTGGAACCATTGGGGATAGTCACATGAGAGAACGTGCAGCACAGGCACTAAGCCTTCAGAAGCCTTCTGCTGCTTAGCATGGGGTGTCAGGACTCTGCAAAGAGCTGTGAGCTCAGTGTGATGAGATTTACTTATACAATTAAATTCATTTTTTGAGGTAGAAGGGGCCCTGTCTGAGTTTGAGTCACCTGTGACACAGCAACAGGTATAGTAACTGACCCAGCAAGCAAATCAGAAACCTCAAGCAGCTCATTTTTATGAAATGGAGCCACATATTGTGAGATGTAGTGGCTTCCAAGAGAACTAGAAGTATTGTGTTAAGTGGTCATTTGAGGGGTAATTTGGATGTGTCCTCACTAAAGTGCTGCTTTATCCAGAAGGACTGCTTTGGTAGTTTGATGTTTTCGCTAGAGAATCGATGAACAAGGGTGAGTAGTTGGTAGTAACACTGAATTCAGTGCCAGAAGGGCTGCTTCTGGAATCTCTAGATGCCACAAACAAGGAAAGCAGTTTCCAAGGAGGCCCAAGAATGAACTGTATTCTGGGAAATGTGCCTTGTATTGGGAGATTAAGGGAACTCCATTTAGCTTATTGGAAAGAGGGTTAAGAGGAAATTTAATTACTGCCTGTAAGTACTTACTCAAGGAGAAGATATCTGATAGTTGAAGGCTCTTTAATCCGACACAGAAGCGTGACAAGATTTAGCAGTTGGCAGTTGAAGTCTGAAAATTTCAAGATTGGAAACCTCCACATTTACATTAACAGTGAGAATAATTAACCATTAGATGTATATTGGTACTAGACTCAAATTTCTCCATCACTTGGAGTCTAATCAAAATGAAACAGCTTTCTAAATAGGTTTTAGAGTAGCCAATTCTTTTTTTCCTTTTTTTTTTTTTTGCTGCAAGAATCTTTGGGTAGATATGTCTATTCCTTAGTAACTCTCTAACACTTTCTTAAATTCTGATTAAATTCTTTAATTTAATCAGAATTTAAGGGTCTTTTCCACCTTGTAATTTACTAATACTATACTCCTTGTTCAAAGCACGGGTTAGTGTTTCATTAATTTCTAATAATTCTTAGAGAGTTGTTCTGCATTGCTAGAAACAGAAGTCTCACAAATCGTCATGAGGGGTCATAAGATTAATAGTCTGAGAGGTGTTAAATTAACTGATTAAATTCCTGTTACCTCTTTACTCATGTTTCCCTCTATTTCCACTCTCTACCAGAAAGGGGAAGGATTCAATATCAATGTTCAAAATCTGATAGCAGAGAAAGGCACAGATGGGGGACTCATACATGGAAAACCTACTTATGTTAATATTTTCACTGAGTGATACGCTGAAAGCACTGTAGTGCTAACAGGGAATGTGAAGGTATAATGAAGTCTACTTGTTTCATTAGGGTGTTCATACCTTTATTTTTCATCCTTTCACAGAAGCAAATCCAGAGAAATTCAACAGCCGATTTAGAAATAAAATGTTTTATGCAGGGGTAAGTACAGATTTGTCTTATGGAATGATGTTAACTTAGTTGTTTGAATGTTTTCTTAATTACCTTCCCCCTCACTTTCTCACATCAGGAGGTCATGCCAGTTACAATTTCAAGTGCACACATGCTGTTTCTGGCAGTGCCACACAGACGTGTCTGTAGAAAAGAACCTGAGGTACTGTTGTTATACAGAGCTGAGCAGGTGTGAAAAGAGCCACTCCTTTGGACACAGTCATGGTCGTATCTTGGTCCCTCTGCTTCTGGCTCATAAGCTTCTCAAGACACTGCTCTGCTTCTTTCAGGGTTTGGGAAGTGCATTGATAGTGACTTTCCTAGAGGAATTCCCAAAGTTTTGGCCTTTGTAGCTTTGAGGAGTAGTCTTGGATGTAGGGCCATGGGGAGTGCAGGGCATAAATCAGGTATTTGGAGTGATTAATGATGTTTGAATATGCAAATATACTTGTGCATTCAGGAGGCAAATGGACAGCACTTTATTCTAAAGCTATTAAGAGCAAACACCATTTTGATAATGAGTGGCATATAATGTATTTCTGGATGGTGACACCCACTGTACCCATGTGCCTTAAACATGGAAACAAGTGAGTGAGCAGGAATTTGCACTTAACAGTCCAGGATATCTTGCACTGGGGTGTCCAAGGACTGTTTTTCAGTTAAGCTCTCAAAAGGAGAAGTATCACAATTTAAAACAAAATAAAATTATATCTTCTGAGAGAGTAACTTTGACAAAAGGATGGCATTTTGGTAATTAGCTCTGCAGGGGGATAAGAACTGAGGGGAAAAAAAGAACAGAAGTGTTGGCAATTCCTGCACTTATTTCTGTTGCAGGCAGCCTTTACAGACTTTCTGCAAAGAAGCTCAAGAGATTTATCCAAGCATGTTAAAGTTGTGGTAAGTATAAGAAATTGTGTCATAGTATTTTGGGAAGGGGGTGGAGGTGGAGGTTTGGAGAGAGAGTGAGGTGAGAGTTTAATGGCTCTGTTACTTTTCAGTTTTGAGCATGACATTTGCAACACATTCCAAGGAAAGTCTTGGGAAAGTTGTTACAAAGCAGCAACACTTCTCTTGTCTGTGGCTCCATTCAGCAATTTCTCTGTGCTCTGTCACTTTGGCTTTGTAGTGTGATGGTACAGACCTGACTCCAAAGATCCAGGAGCTGAAGTTCCAGTGTATAGTGTTTTTAAACATACCCAGGTAAGTACAAGACAGATTCTTGAAGTTATACAAGAAAAATAAAAATAGTTTTCAAAAGACACTTACCAGCTGTCCTAGACTTGGTGAATGTGCAGGGAGCATTTTGCCTCTGGGCTACCTTGTTGAAAGCTGGCAGCTTATAATGCTATTAATGAGCAACCCAGAATGGCATCAGAGTTCAGAGTGCAGCAAAACCATCCTTTAACAAGTTGAATATCCTGATACAGTAGAAATGCTTAACAAACACACTTTGAAAAGTTGTTCATATAACCTGCAAATAAGTTAGTAAAGAGACAGATGCCTGGTGTTTTGCTTAATTAGAATCAGAGTGTGAAAAAAAGGAAAGGGGGAGGAGGGGACAGAAATGGAGAGAGGGGAAGGATAAGTATTTTACCAGTTAAGGAATACCAAACTGCTGAAAGAAGTTAAAAGGTGTCCTTAATAAAAATATAGCTGAATTATTAAAAGTTGTCAATCTCCTGCTCTCTAGAACAGTAGTCTCCAGGCTTAATTTGATTGTGCATCCCTATCAGTAAAAATCTTTCAAGCACCACCCCAATATTTGTATATTTATAAGTTATATACATGTACCTCTATACCAGTATTACAAACAATATAAAGCATGCACAAATATAAATTAAGAAAAAATGTCATGAAAATGAAACAAACACTTATTTTAATGTTTGTTTTAAAATTTTGCTTTCTTATTTATTAAAAGTAAAAGCAATATTTTTCTTCACATCCTCTAATTGTCTTGTCAGTTGTGGATTTTTCTTGCATGCACCCCACTTTGGAGACCATTGCTTTGGACAACCTCCTACTTTGCTCCACGTGCAGTCCCAAGCACTTGCTCTTTTGAGTTCTGCACTGCAAGCTTCTACTTGGTGTCACCTCTCTAAAGTTCCCCCCTTCTATCACTTTTAGATCACTTTCACATCTATTCTTTGATGGTAGAAAAGAGAGATGCCACAGCTGTATCTGTTCCTGCTTCTTATGTCTCCCTGCCTCCTCAAGCTATGCAATGTTTTGCGTTCCTTGTGCTGTTAGAACTGCTGAGCTAGCAGGGAGAGAGGAAATAGGGGCAAAACAGCTGCAAATGGGGAGAAAAGAGTGCTGCTGCTCTGTTACCTATTTCCTGGTGTTTCACCATTTTCCTCTCAGAGAGGAACCTGATAAAGTTTATGGTGGATACATTTGCAGGTGTTGTATCAGCTTGGAAACAAGTGGAACAGGCTAATAGGCTACTAGTCAGGACCCATCTGGGCAAGCTGCTGCCTCAAACTCGCTCTCCAAACTTCTCTCTGTAGGTACTGTGCTGGCACAATGCCCTGGGGAAACCCTGGTGATCACAGAGACTTTGAGCCTCAGCGTCATGACGATGGCTACATTGAAGTCATCGGGTTCACCATGGCCTCACTGGTGAGTCCATGGGGGTGCTGCCAGGCTGGGTGAGCTCTGTGGGCAACACTGCAGAGGGCAAAATTGTCCTTGTTACTGAAGAACGAGTGGGTTTCCCTGTAGTCAGCAAAGGCCAAAGCATTTCTCTGCTGTTAAATGGCAGAGTCAAATTGTTCTTTTCTAATAAGAGATGTGTTATTTAATAATAAAAAGTATTCTTTGTAAAATATGGCTAATTTGCATCTGCAGTGCTTCCAAGTTAAATGGCAAGATTATTACAGTAAGAACAGTATGATAAATCATGATTTTACTGTGGGAGTGTTTTATGATCAAATAAATACTGCTTTTTTCTTTTTAACTTTTGTCTATTTCAATCTATTTCAATAAATGCCTATTTTTAGGTATAGCTAGCATATAAATATGAAAGATTATATTAAATTGTATGCACATTCAGTTTCCATATGCTCACCAAAAATCTTGTGAAACCTTAGTAATAGCTGTGGAACACTTTATTAAGTATTTCTTGCATGAATTTTATGTCTCCTTTTTATTCTGCTAGGAAAAGGAAATTCAGCCAACAATTTAATTTGTCACTGCACTTTCTGTCAATGCTGACCTTAAAGTGAACTAAAACTGAGTTACCATAAAAGCAATCTCTGTAAATACCCTGGTGTCCTGCTGTGGCAGTGGTCAAACACAGTGACAGTGTCTGCAGGGAGTGGTTAAAAGCAGCCAGCGTTGGTAGTTAGTGCTAGCACTAGCCTACCTAAGGCACTGCATCTTGGACTTAGTGTGGCCAACAGAAGGCCTGTAACTGGGCTTCCTGGCAGGTTTTTATAGCTCACACTTAGCTTCACGCCTGTAGGCCTTTGTTGCTGCTGTCTCATGTAAGCTAGTTTAAAACTAAGATGGATAAGCCTGTTTTAGCTAAATTCACTTTTTGTGTGACCTGCCCTCAGTCCATAACACTTTCACTAAATATCCATGATAATGGTGTTTGTTTCCTCAAAGAGAAATTCAGGCAAATCTAAGCTTCAAAGTAAGCAAAAGGCAGTCTTGGTCAATCTTTACTTTAAAAAGTTTGTCTGGGTTAAGGATAATTTTGTGGCATTTTTTTTTTTTTTTTTTTTTTTTTTTTTTTTTTTTTTTTTTTTTGATGAGTCTAGTGGATTAGGAAAGAAAAATTGTTTATTAGCATAGTAGATCTTGTGGAATAAATGTCAAGAGTTTAGGGCATGTTTTTGAAAATGCTGTCAAAATTCTCTTTAGCATGTACCAACTGACAGTTTTCAGTCAGAAGAGTTTTTGGGTTTGCCACTAACACTGCTCCAGCCAATGGAAGTGGCTAAAATGATCTCAAAAGCTACCAACAATTTCAGCTGGGGCTGAATTCAAGATGTTGGGTCCTTTGAGCTGCTGTTTCTCCTTAAAGGAAGCCTAGTTGAGAACAGAGGGTCTAGAGGTGTACATTGGTTGTGATGCTGAAGAACGATTGTAACCCTAGACTCTCTTGATATAACCCTAACTTGATTTGTATGTCTCTCAGATTTGCTTGCTCATACCTAAGTGGGTCTGTGAAACCAAGGGAAAGAAATACTTTATAAGAAGTATTAATTATTATATTATTGATGCTATTATCAATTGATCCATAATATTAAGTGCACAGAGCAGGATTAAGGCCTTGACTTGTGTTTAGGCTGTTCTCTGTCAGCATTGCATTAATATAAGATTTTTTTTTCTGCATGTGAGAGGTGAAAGCTAACAGTCACATAATAGTCGTATTCATTAAAAAAATAAATTTCTGCCCAAATATGTCTGCCTAGAACTTGAAGGATCTGCTTATTGTCTTCCTTGCTTAATTTCTTTGAAATGAATTCTTAAACATGATATTTAATTGTTTTTAACAAGGTCCTTCTGCTTGCTCTTTTCAGCCAAATGTTGAGGTTGACTTGCTGTGTAGGCTTTCACAATAAAAAATTTAAATTTATCTTAATTATCATTAAGGACTATCCTTAGTCCTTCCTGTTCAGGAAGGGGAAATAATTTTTCTGTCTTGCAGATGTATCTAATTAGGGACGTTGTTTTAAAGAGCAAATAATTATTAACATTACTGTTATTGTAAAAACAAACCAACCAAAACAATTTGAAAGCTTGAAGAATGAACATAGGTATTTATTTGTGCGTGCACATATAGGTGATGAGTCCTGTAATGCACGTGGTTAGATATCTGCTTGTTGCCCACCACTTTTCTTTATGAAATTTGAAGTATTGCTTTGCAGTTTCAGGGTGAAAACACTTTCATTGTGCTCTTTTAGAAAAGCTTAGGTATGGAGTACTGTGTAATGGATGCTGGCAGCAAAGTGGCATTTTGGATTTGTTAACTGCCCCAGCTGTCTCTGTTCTGAGGTATCTTTTCTTTTCCCTGCTTGGTGTTTTGTTTGTTTGTGTTTTTTGTTTGTTTGTTTTTTGCAGGCTGCTCTCCAGGTGGGCGGTCATGGAGAGAGGTTGCACCAGTGCCGGGAGGTGACGCTTTTGACGTACAAGTCTATCCCCATGCAAGTGGATGGTGAACCCTGTCGGTTGGCTCCCTCACTCATCCGGATCTCCCTAAGGAACCAAGCCAACATGGTGCAGAAAAGCAAGAGGAGAACGTCTATGCCTTTGTTGAATGAGTGAGTTGCATATGTGCATGTCCTAGTGGCAGGAGGCCCGTGTGAGGCAGCATTTTCGGTCATGGATTTTGCATGTACTGGACTTGCAGCGCATTTGAAAAATAAATTTAAAAAAATCACATCTTCTGAAGTCCCTTTTCACTCTATTGTAAATACTTATCTGACTTTCTTTTACTCTTTACCTTCTGAGTTACCTCTGTCTTGCTTTTAGACTGGTGTTGTATCTTTCTGTCATGTATTTATTTATTTAGAGAGGTTTCTGCAGGCTTGGCAGTGTACCCCTTGGCTTCTGACAGTTCTGCATATGTATGCCATTTGCCCTTGAAGTTTTTTTTGATTTAGTTTCTCAGCTTTATTGATCTGCTTTTTAAGCTGCATTGAAGACCCTGTAAGAAATTGCCACAATCAAGAACTAATCAGGACATATTTCAGTCTCTGTTGTGAGCGCATGCTGCCTGGCAGAGTTTATGGAGAAATACCTGAATGTCCCGAAAGAACCCTTTGTACTTTGTAGGAAATCTTTCTCCAGTATAGAAACCCAAATGAGTAATGTGTTTTGTAAATATGACTAGAGAAAAGCTAAGAAGATTGGAAACTAGTAGCTTGTGAAGAGGAATACTTAGGACTAACATTCATTTCCATGATTCAACCTTTACAAGCACTTCAGGGATATTTTAATTAGAAGACACCTAAATGGTCAAATTTTGACCTATGAAAATGTCCATCTAATAAAGTCATTTAGATTATTTTGTAGAGGGTATTAACTGTAATCCTTGTATAGGTCTTTATTGCTGCTAAAATGAGTGATGCAAGGGACTTGGCTGTTTTTCATCAAGTATTCTAAATGTGAAGCAAAACAGTCTCTCCCTTATCCAAAGATACTGAACTAACAACCTAAAGTTATTAAGATTCATTTAATTCAAACACTCATGCACCAAGGGCTTTAATATTTCTCAGGAAATGGGTGGGGAATTTTGCTGTTGCAATTGTAATGGTGAGGCAAGTTCTGTGAAGAGATGGAGTACCTTTCACTAGACTAACTCATATAAATGGGGAAAAAAAGGACAAGGTCTTAGGCACATCTTTTCTTTTAGCTATCTGAAAAGTTGTCTCCCATACAGCTGTGTATCTAGTGAAAGATATTGCTTTACTTCAAACTTTGACTCCAGCCCTTAAGAGTTTTTTTGTCATCCCCTGGCTGTCAATCTATTCATGTAATCAAAGCCACCCTGGTTACTTTCAACATGTTCTTGTTCAATTTAGCACTCTGTTCTCTTACTGAGACTAATGCTTTTATTTTCAGTAGAAGCCCATTTCTCTGATGTGCAATTTCTATTTGTCTAGAAAATATATAAAGTATGCTCATCTTTCTGGAGCAGAGAATGGCAGACTCTTGACTGCGGGCAGCAGTGCCCAATTTCACCCAACCACTACTCTTCAGTCATTTGTGAAAGCTAGAATAAAGCAAAAGGCAATCCTGGGACATCTTTTCCTGCACTGAAGGAGATTTATGCAAACGTAAAAAGAAAATTCATGGTATTTCAAACTGATAATTAGCATGGTTAGGTTTGGACTTTTAGATCTGAATTTAAAGTATGGTAGGGAAATACAGATTTGTACTATATGCGAATTGTCAGGGGGATATTCTTTGTGGTTTAACTTTATTTAAATGTGCCATGGTACACTAAATTACTGTCACAGTCCTTTGATTTGGCTGAGGCATTTTTCTGCAGATCTGTGTCTTGGGAAAATGCAAATGATCTGTCAGGAGCTGGAGTCTCAGCTTCACATATCAGAAACTGTGTGTGTATATATTTACATCTATTTCTATATCTATCTGTGTATGTACTTCACTCTGAAGCATTGAAAGCGAAGGTCAGAGGAGTTGAATCTCATGGTGTGTTAAAAAGTAAATGGCATGTTAAAGGTTAAAATCTAAGATATTAGTATTGTAAGAAGTTGTCATGCTGATTGGTAGTATTGCACAAGTGAAGAAATTTGTAATTAAATATGTTTATCTATTTTTCTTAACTTGATATCTAGGATATAACTCCTTGTTCTGTTGGAATCTCCCAGAAAGCCTTGTATGGGATTGAACATGATAGATTAAGGGGTTATTTATGACTATAATTTGAACGTTAGATGTGTGAGATAAGTAAGTGGGTCTGGAGCTATCCTTAGTTACTAGGCAGCTCTTCTTGAGCTCCTTGCCAGGAAAGCAATTAGAAAATTATCTTGGTCACAGAAATGCAGAGTTGTTATTATTATCAGCTTTGATATTGTTGCCAGATAAGAAGTGGGAGTGATTAGAAAAAGACCTAATTTGAAGGAGATTTACACTGTTTCTGTATTTTTTTGTCCCAAACATCTTTGTTCTGGGGGGTGGGGTTTTTTCTCCTTGAAACCCTTGTTGCCTAAGTTCTCATTCCTGTTCCCCACTATTGATCATGGTAGCATGTGAAAGAGACAGCGTATAGCTCAGTTTTCTGTGATCGAGCCAAGAAAGTGGTTGTTGTGAGCTATACCAAAAATGATGGGGAATAAGAAGAGAAACTCTGGTTCAGCTTTTCCAGGAATAATTTTCTGATTAGAAACTCCTGCGTAGTATATCCCCCAGTAAATTTCAGTTAATGAACACTTTATGAATTGCAAAATGTCCTGCCAAATGGAAGAGGAAAAAGAGGGAAGGGCTTTTAGATGAAAAAAATTCTATACACCTGAGAAAAAGAAGGGCACCATTTGGATATTAACACTAAAGGTGAATTAATATTGGGAGTCACTGTATATAAAATGCAAGTTTACCTAAAGTATGAGAAAAAAGAATGGAAACAACAATTTGTCATTGTGGATACATAATCTCCAGTAAGGGTATTTTTTCTTAAACGGTAATTAGAGATGGTCAACCCTTGGAGCCAATTCTATCCATCTGGATCTCAGCTTTGATGTTTGCCTTTTTGGACCTGCTTCCAAAGTCTGTTTTGCTTTGAAATTTTTCAGTGCCTGTGGAAGAAATTCCGGGGTCCCTTGTCCTACTTGTATACTTATATGCCGAGCTTGTCACTGGTCCTTACTTGTGTCTTTGGAAAACACCTGTGTGCCACATAGCAGTGATTTTCTCCATTTGCATGTCTTCAGTTGCCTTTGGCTTCCTAGTGTGAGCTCAGAGCTCTGCATGTCCCTTCATTCAACTTTTATGTGACACATTCCTTTTGTTTCTGTTTAAAGGTTGTGTGTCTTTCTTTCTTCTCCTCCACTCCTTCTCTCTTTCTCTCACCATTTTTTCTTGTCTGTCCTCACTGTGTGCTGTTTTTCTCCTGGCCACTCATTTCCTGCTGCCTTATAGTATCCATAAAGTGCAGTCTGCTGACCTGAGGAGAGTCTCGGCTCCCCCTGATTCCTTCACTGTGTGAGTATCTGGCTTTTTTCTATCCTATAAGTTCCACAGCCTTTTGTTATTACCCTGTGTCATTCAGCCAAGAGATGAGGCAGTAAAATCCAGTGACAAATGGGAAGAGGGAGATTAGGTGACAGCACGACTGATGGGTGCAGGCTCTTGCCAGGAAGGGCACGGTTCTGTAGTAGCCAAGTAGTGTGAGCAGGACATATCTGGTGATGGTGACCAGGTTCAGCCATGAGCCAGCTCCCCAGACATCCATAGCAACAGGCAGATCTGAAGTTAAATGCCAGGCACCATTCCTGGAAAGAACTGAGATGAGATCTTTTCAATCCAACACAGGAGGTTTCCTCTGAACACGAGGAAAAATACTTTTTGTTATAAGGTTGACAGAGCACTCTCACAGATTGGTAAGAGAGGTTTCAGAATATCTGTCTTTAGTGATATTCAAGACACTGGACCTGGTCCTGGACCTGGTCCTGGACAGCCTGTGCTAGGTGGTCCTGCTTGAGCAGGAGTTTACACCAGATCACCTCCAGAGGTCTGTTCCAACTTCAGCCATTCTGTGATTCTGTGAAATTTCAGAAATCTGCAATACTTCATTGTTATTTTGCAAACAAGGTAAGATTTCCAGTTTGGTGTGCCTTATTCCTGGGTCCTATTTGGGTACACTAAATTACTGTCACAGTCCTTTATGCTCCTTTATGAGGAGCATAAAGTAATGAAACCAACTTGTCTCACCAACTCAACATCTAAAGCAGCCTCTAGAAAAAAGTTGGGGTAACCCTTATTTCTTACACAGAACACTGAGCTGTGTGTCTGGGAGAATAAGTACTATATCCAAGCTCAGGGATATCCCTTGGAAAATGACCTCCGAGTTTTGATGCAGTTCATTTTAATGTCCCGTTTGATAATCAACTGTCAGGATAAAGCAGGGAGAGAAAGACTTGCAATCCCCAAACTAATTTGAAAGTCAAAGATGTTTTCTATCTTAAAATCTGTAAAAATAGATTAAATATGCTGCTGCACTGGGGCTGCCAATTATTATGTCTGGCAAATTAAAATAAGAACCCATGAGGTAACAGGGAAATTTGATTTGGATTATGATGGCTTTGAGATTCAAACATGCCCTTGTTTTGTTGTTGAACAACATAGAAGCAGACTGAGTTCCAGTTAGTACTGAACAGCAGGGCAGATCCTACTGAGACCTGGATGGATATAGCTTATCTTAGGTAAATGTCAGGATTTCTGTGGCAAGAAATGCATGGGAATTTGGGGTAGCCAATTTATTAGGATCATATGGTGTTTTTTGCAGGGACAGTAGAACTGTAGTGTGATCTATTGCAAATGTTTGTACAAGGTGTGTAATTAAATATAAGTGTTGTATTTTTGAGGCTCTTTTAAAAGGAAGGTAAAGACTTACATTTTCCAGCTTTATGTTCAGAGATGAGAAGATGCACATGTGAGAGTAAGTTTGTCTTATGTGATTGATGCAAAGGAATGCTGAAAAAATTACCATTGAAAAATAAAACATAATTTACTTGTGTAACTCCTACAGCCCTTCTACAAGTGGAATAAACACTGTGGGTAGGCTGTAATTATTTTTTCAATTACAAAATCTGCATAAATGAAAATACAAATATCACTGTATTGGTAAATCCTATTCCTTTATGGAGTTTATGTGGCAGAGAATGTCTATAAAACCTGTGTGAATAACAAAAGGGTAATAGAAAATAATATTTTTGCTTATAGAGACAGAATCAACTTTCTCAGGCTGAATATGGTTACTGTCTACAAGAGGAGAGTCTAATAAAGAACAGTAGGAGACAAGGTGTAAGGGAGAAAGTGGTAGAAAGTGAGCTATTTTCCAAATGCAAAGTTAAGGATGAAAATGCTTATAGACATCTTCTCATTTTTTTATGAAACATGATTTATAGGGAATTGAGTCTCATCCTTTCTTTATCAGTTTTTCCTGTTTAGTATGTGGGTTTCTGAACATGAGCTGTCCCATGTGCTCTGGCAGCCCAGAAAGCCAACCATATCCTGGGCTGCATCAAAAGGAGCATGGCCAGCAGGTCAAGGGAGGTGATTCTGCCCCTCTCTTCTGCTCTTGTGAGACCCCACTGGAGTGCTGCATCCCGCTCCAGGTCTCCAGTCCCCACCATGGGAAGGACATCGACCTGTTGGGGTGAGTTCAGGCAATTAGAGCAATGGAGCACATCTCCTATGAGGAAAGGCTGAGGGAATTGGGATTGTTCAGCCTGGAGAAGAGAAGGCTTTGGGGTGACCTCATTGTGGCCTTCTGGTGCCTGACGGGAGCCTACAAGAAATATGGAAAGGGACCATTTACGAGAGCATGTAATAAAAAGTGGAATCATTTCAGCCTGTAAGAGAGTAGGATTAGATCAGATATTAGGAAGAAATTCTTTACAGTCAGGTACTGGAACAGGTTGTCCAGAGAGGTTGTGGGTGCCCGATCCCCGGAGGTGTTCAAAGCCAGGTTGGGTGGGGCTTTGAACAACCTGGTCTTGTGAAAAGTGTCCCTGCTCATGGCAGAGGAGTTGGAACTGGGTGATCCTTAAGGTCCCTTCCAACCCAAAAAATTCTGTAATTCTGTTTAGTGGGATTATTACTACTGGAGAATCCACTGTGCTTGTAAAGTGTGAGAGAATCACAGTTAGCATGCAGGAGAAGAAAAGCAAGTACCAGGATTCTACTGGGAACTTTAGTATGTGTTTGTACTTTAAGTGTCTGTATTTTAAATGTCTGTGTGGGTGTGGCCTCTACAAAGCAAAGTGTGTTTGCTGAAGCAATTGTGAGATAAGAAAGTGCCAAAGAATTTACTACAGTTGGGTTAACCTGGCTTATCTGGGATAACACTTATGTCCTGGTTTTGGCTGGGTCATGGCTGATTTTCTCCCTAGTAGCTGGTACAGAGCTGTTCTTTGGATTTATGGAAAATATAATGTTTTGGCTGTTGCTAAGTAGTGTTTATCCCAAGTAAAGGACTTTTCAGTGTCTCATACACTGCTGCTGAGGAGCTGCACTCAAAGCTGGGAGGGTGTGAGGCCAGGTCAGCTGACACAAACTGGCCAAAGGGATATTTCACACCAGAGAAGGTCGTGCCCAGTATGTAAACTGGAGGAGTTACCTGGGAGGGGTCTGACCCCTCTTTGGGAATGGGCTGGGTGTTAAGCAATTGCATTGTGCATCACTTTTTTCTTTCAGGTTTGTTACTCTCTCTACCCTCCACTTATCATTACAATTATTATTATTACTGCCATATTTATTATTAGTACATAATTTTGTTCCCTTATGAAATCCTTATCTCAACTATGAGGTTTACCTTTCCTTTCCAGTGCTTCTCCCACCCAAAGGGACTGCCCTTTTGCCCAGCATTCCATGACATGGCTGCTCATCTAGCTCAGATTCTCAAATGAAAGAAAAAAAAAAATACGTGGTAGGGCTTATAATTTTAAAGTTATTTGTTTAGATAAAGAGCTTAGCAAGAGCTTTACCTTAAAATAATAGTGAACTTTTGTGAAACCCTGAAATTCATCCATAGAAGAGACTGGATGAGTCTGATCTGTTGTGGCAGTTCTTATGATTTAAATAGATAGATGCTGTCAGAAACGTATTTTTAATGTACCATTTCCAAGCTTTGTCAATGTGATCTTGAGAGGAAGGTGAATTTCTTTTTGTCTTCTGGCTACAACTTTCCTCTTTCCAATTGTTCTAAACACTGGAACATTTAATTAATTTTTCATGTTTATTTCTTCTCTAGGAGACAGGTAATTCAATAATCATTCATTGTCACTGCAAACATTCCCTAAAAGACTGATTTTTTTTTTTTACTCGAGTATTTGTTGTATGGGGGGAAGTAGATTTCCTTTTCTGTTTACTGAATTGTGTTAAAATCTGTTTGTGTGTAGGATGGTGGAGGCTGTATTATTGAAGATCTATCAGAAATTTGTCACTGGATTCTGTACACTTGTTGGACTGTTTGTTCTTATTATTCCTTTCTCTACGGAGACATGAAGCATAAGAAATGGTTCATAAATAACTGATATAGGGATTGGGGTATTTATAATTTACAGGTCTGTCTTCCCAGCTGAATCAGCCTGGTGGCATGGCAGAAGTGTAACCGGCTGCTGTGCAGGAGTGCCAGACTTGGGCAGGACCCAAGCTCGCTCTGCCCCTGTTGTTCCCTGGGTCCCTGGAGGCAGGAGCATGTTTTCTAGGAAAACCAGCTGTGCTCCAAGTGAGCTGTCTGGCATCCTCTCACTTGTTGCTGGATGATCAATAGGGGTGAGAGGAGGAAGTCACAACTTCAGCAAAAACTGAGTGTATTTTCTAGGTGAAAGATCTTGGAGAAGATTCGTATTTAGGGTTTATGTTTAAATGAAATCCTTATAAATAATAACATGAACAAACAGAATGGTTTAGTTGACCCAAATCTTTATTTACATCCTCATGAGGCAAATGACATTTAGTATTTAATTCTGTGGATTGATGTGTTTTTGGAATGAGGATCTTAATTAGATTCTTTAGGAGGTAATGGAATTCATTCATCCATACTTTCAAATACATTTTGTTGACTGTGTAATACACCATTCAAAAAATAGTAGACAAGTAATTTAAATATTTTGGGTTGAATTAAAGCACAGAAATATCCCCAAATTTATTTATAAATTGTTACTATATGTGGAAAGCTTTTCTTCCTCTCGTTGTGGCTGAGCAAGTTGTTTTACACAGTATTCAGAGACATCTGTTTCTATTAATACTGTACTAGTGTTTGTTTTCGGTGACATTCATCACCCTGTTATTTGCTTTTACATGGACATGCTTATGTATTTAATCTTTCTGGTTTCTGCATGTACTGAGTATGTCTGAACAAAGACAAACTGATCGATTTGTATAATAATATGGATTATTATGCAGTGTCTATGGAGACTACAGAAGCGTTGATAGTGGAAGTATTTTGCTCAGCTGCATTAAATAGAGTTCTGTGAATGAATGAGTTAATTAGTTTGACTGATGAGGACAATATACTCTGGTGTCAATTGCTAGTCTGATAGCACAAGAAATGAATATTCAAATAGTGAGTTTTAGAATCAAATTTATTTTGAATAGGTAATAAAATTTAGTGACAAAATGTGTCAGCCAATGACTATTCTAAGAGGAAAAGGGTGTTTGCAAAGAACTGATGAACAAAACAAGCTTCAGTTACTGAATAAATGTCTCTTTTGTGCATGTGTCAATATACACACATTTTTAGGAATGTGTACATGCCTACTTGTATAACAAATATGCTACTTGTGACTGGACCTGGCTGCATGTATAAATCTCTGCCCTGTAGAAAGGACCTCTTGGCATTGTTATTTCTGATAATAGTTTATTTTCTATAGAAAGCTACTGTTTCCAAGGCTACGTTTTTTTTGACTAGGACAGCTAAACTTTTCAAGTGGACAAGAGGCCAAGTTCTGTTTCTTTCCAGTTGTATGTTTTAGCACACAACCTGTTTATGTAGTAGTTTTAGCCTGTCTTTATAAAAATGGTGTGAGAGGAGGGCGGAACAGAATATCAAACTCTGGTACTTGGCAGCTGATTGCCCTCCTACACTGGACCTGCTCCTATTTCTCCTCAGAAAATACATCACACTTAAGATGGCCTGCTTGCTGCTCCTGCAGAAGCAAAGTCAGAGATATACGATGTGCCTATATACCAAAAATTATACTTTTTGCAAAAGCATGGGAAGTATCCTCTTAAACATTTTCTAATTAAAAGATAATTTTGGAGAGTGTGTGTGTGGCTCCTGGAAAAACAAATATATTCTAGATTTGCTCTTCATTTTGGATATTTTTCTCCCTTGAGCTGGCTCACTTCTTTGCAGGTGAGAGGACTAATTTGACTCAGAAGGTGATACTGTGTATGCAATAGGTTGCCATCAGCTTCAAGCTAGGAAATAACATTTGTTTTTCTTCCTTGCCTGGCAATAGGTAGTGAGTCAGCATATCTACAGAAGTCAGTGTTGTCTTTCTCTCCCCTTGGTGTCCAAACACTATCCTCAGGTTCTCACAGGTAGGTTGAGGGGAGGCAGTTAGCCAAGGTTTGGCAGATGTTGGCATGAGGTCATCCTGTTTCGCTGTCTTTCCTCTCCTGCTTTCATGAGATATTCAGGTTATTCACTGAGATAATGAGTTGAAATGAGGCCTGTTGTGGTAAGTCTACCACTGATTAATTGATGAAGAAAATTCACATTTGAACCAGTGCTTAGAAATGAGGTAACACAGGTAATGCTTGTGAGATGTGCCTTGTACTGCACTAGCAGTGCAAATGCTGTAGGTCAAATAGTTTAAAATTGAGGTGAAGAGAGAAGCAAACCTGTATATTTATGGTAGTACACAGCATTATGGCTTTCAAAAGGCAGTGTGTATTAGTCAATATTACTGTAGGCAGAGTCCTGTTACTAACAGAATTAAAACAGAAAATATAGACAGTCTTTTGGTGAAAGCACGGAATGAGTAATCATTGCTTTTAACTGACCTGGGGCTGAGTTCCTATAGAACAGGCATTTGCTATGTGCATTATAATACACAGGTCGTCTATCTTTCTTCAGAAGTGGAAAATGCAAATGGGGCTAAGTTAATTTGCATAGCATCCAGCAAAACTTAAAAAAATCATATAATAGGTTATATTAAGGTAAGAATTAGTGTGAAATGAAAAAAAAAGCTTTTCTGGACAAATTTCTAGAAATATATGAACACTTAAGTTTCTAGATACTGACCTATTGAGTCTTTCAAAATTATCACTAGTTGAGGTATCTAAATCAGACCAAAATCTGTAAAAATGATGTTAGCATACAGCTACTTGCTTTTAAAAGTCCTCCTGGGTTCTGAGTACTAGACTTACAATATTA
Source organism: Corvus brachyrhynchos (assembly GCF_000691975.1). Classification (NCBI taxonomy): domain Eukaryota; kingdom Metazoa; phylum Chordata; class Aves; order Passeriformes; family Corvidae; genus Corvus; species Corvus brachyrhynchos. The sequence continues at coordinate 3,121,674 of NW_008239139.1, read as the reverse complement.
GAAATCTGGTTGTTAGCCACATTTTTGTTGACTGTTTCTAAGACAAGACATGCTGGATCAGGATCCTTCAGTAATGTGGTGTGGATGCTCTGATGGGCAGAGGAATGGTTGTCCTGAGATACTTCCCAAGAAGTATCTTTCCATGTCTTGAAATTCAAGGTGGCAGATCTGCTGGCTGTGGTAGGCCTCTAAGAATGTACACAAAGTCGAACTGGAGAAGGGGGGGGTAGCTGCATAGGGGTGTAAGAACTCAGAAAAATCTTTACACACAAGCAACAAAAGGGATTCTTGATCTTGCTTATTATTTAAGGTGTAATGTCTATGCTTTTGTGCAGTAGAAAGTCATAATTTTAAATGCAGGAATAGGCCTGTGGGGACTTGGCCCAGTTTTGAAGAGGCTTGTTCTTCTTCTTTCAGAGAAGATTGAAATCCCTTCACATCGTGTTTTCCTTCACTCTTCTAGGGAACAATTTGTCTAAGAAACTTTCTTCTTTTCTTGCAGCCCTCATTCCATCCCAGATCGCCTGCGGATCAGAGTGAACAAGATCAATTTACAGGAATACGAGGGGCTACATTACGACAAGGAAAAACTCCGTGAAGCTTGTAAGTTGGAAGTAGCCAGATTGTAGCAGCTTTTGGTAGAACATTCTGTACAAATCTTACCTTGACCAAAACAACTCCTACCCCAAAAATAACAACAAAAAAACCCCAAACACAGAGGCAAGCATACATTTTTGGATGAGTAATGTAGGGAGTACACTCATCTGTATGTGCATATGTACAAATGTGTTCTGTCTATATAAATAACCCCTATAAAGATCATGTATAGAGATTCCACCTGCTTTCTTATTTAACTATGTCTGTGACCTCTGATTTTATTTACTGTAAAATAAGTGGTTTTCACACAGGGTATTTTTTTGCTTATGTTTTTCTGTTGGTTCTGCTGGCTTTCTAGTATATAGAACTGTACCAGATTTTGTGATTAACATCAGATTTCAAACTGAGTGGGAGACCATGATATATTTGAAATTGAGAATGTGCACTGACCTGGAGCATGGTTCTTGCACAGGTACATTTATCTCAGGGAACAAATCTGGCTTCCCTACACTGTTATTTTTTACCAGCCTTCAGTCTTCCATTTCAGAGAATAATCACTGTTTTGTTTCCTTGTGTAATGGTTTAATTGCCGTGTTCAGGGGTAAGTCAAAAGCAGACAGTGGTTGCTTTGGCAACATTGATGATGACAATCTGCACTTAAAAACGGAGTTCCTTTTCTTGGTGACACACAGAGTCATTAATCAATGTGGGACAGGGCTGCTTGTGATAACAATTTAATAGTCTTGTTATGCATCTGGCTCATTATTCATATTAAATTATAAGCATGACTGTTGTGCAACAAAGCTTCGGTTCCCTCTGCAATACAGAGTGCTCTGGTAATTATAGGATGGCAATCCTTTTAATTGGTTTGCTTATCTTATTGTTGGAAGATAGTTAAACTGTTTCCATTTCACTCTTCTAGTTCCACCCCTCCTCATTCTACCATCTCTCCTTACAACAAAAGAATTGAAACGGCTTAAATTTTAATATAGGTCTTGACAGCCTTAACTGAGGTTCCTGTTAGTGGATTTTGGTCATATTTAAAGCAATCAAAGTCTTCTTCACTGGACTGAGAAAAATTTTAACAGGATCAGGATTATTCCTCACTGGATGAGAATTTGCCTCAAGTTTAAATTGAGAGTTTGAAATTGAGTAGATTTCAGGCCACATTCAACACACAACTCTCCAACACTGTCAGAAACAACTTGGTTCATTTGAGAAATTCACATCTGAGGAGAACTATCCTCATCCATCCTTACTGTGGATGTAAATTTTCTGTGTCTGTAGTTAGCATATATTATGTCCTTAGGAGCCATTACATATTCTGACACAAATTATACAATTTCTTACACTATTGTCACTGCAGTGGTAATTGTGTATCTATGTTATTTGTCACTTGCCAAGATACGTAATGATAACATTATAAGAAAATGCCAGCGACTGATCTAACATCTTAGTTTTAGATTTTATACGTATTTGATCACTTACTAGGAGTGTGCTTAAGAGGTTATCATTCAAAAAACAGATGTTTGTTCATCAAGAGTTAAAATAATTGCTTTTGGACATTGGTGGGTCATTCACAATAAAACCCTTTTGTCTCTTTGTAGTTAATGCATGGCCAGCTTGATAATATAACGTAGCTGTACTGGACTATTCTCCCCAGATATTTTTCATTGTGTTGTTTTTCCTACCAGTCCTCTTTGAACTGTCTCACTAATGCTTGTGCACTACTGTTTTTACATAAGAATATGAGAAAGCAAATTTTCCCATCATCCTAAAGTTTAGAAACCAGAAAAGATACTTCACCTTAGCCTTTGCAGTTACTAGGAATGTCCTGTGAGAGGACATGTAACTTGCACTATACACTGGTGGTCACAAGAATACTTCTCTGGTTCTATAACTTAAAATGTCTCTTTTACTGGGGAGTTGTTACTGAAGAGGTGCTGGTTTCCTGCAGCAGGACTGTAGCTCTTGTGTGTATGGATGTCTCACTAGATGCTTGCAGGAGACCAAGTTTACATACTTGTTCAGGCTTTGGCAGAATACCTACAACTGAATTCCAGAATGCTATGCTTAATATCCATTCTCCATCCACAAGGATTAAAAGCACTTCTACCTCCCTAAATAATTTGAGAACAAAGCAGAATCTCTTGCAATCTGAACAGGAAAAGGAAGCTGGTTAATAAGGAGTTATCCCTGAAGGAAAAATAGCAAAGAAGCTATTATGGTTTTTGCATGTTACATGTCTCCATAATACAGTTTTGAAAGCTCTGACCTCAGTCTAATAACCTGGATCATTTTAACTCACAGTAAATACATTTAACTCCCCTTGTTTGCTTGAAGTACTGATTTGAATCTATCAACTGTTTCACCTAAGATAGCACTTCCCGACATAGAGGAGCTCATGGTACAAACTGTTCCATGAAGATTTATCTTCACTCTGCTGGAGGTAGACATCTCATTTTGAAAGCTTCCAGAACGATTAAAGAATGTCATTTTGTCCTTTGAAGAGCATGGTTGTCCTTAGCTCATTCTCCTTCTGTTTTCTACTTTTCTTGTCAATGCAGCTGGCATTTAACCAAGATGCTGTTTCTGAATTGTCCCTTTCTTCCCTCCCCTTGCTCCTTCTTTTCTCCTGTCAGCCTCTCAGTATTGTGCAGGGGATGATTAATGGTGGTACAGAGGATGCTTATTGATCCTTCAGTGAGGAGGGATGAATGCTTCCAATGCAGCATTTTAAGAAAGGGATATATGTTGGCATTTTATTTAAGTTGTAATGCTCTTCACTGCAAATGTAGTTGTCTTTTCTAACACCTCCTTATTCATGTCCTAAGCACTTGTCACCTTAGTCACAAGCTTCACCATCTCTGGCCAATATGACAGTTGTACATTACAATGACCATAACTAAGATTGTCTTACAAAGCGAGCTGGACGGATGTTTTTAGGTGGACAGAATTTAATTCTGTCTCTTGCCTGCTTATGTTGTGTGCACTCTCTCTGGCTTCCTGTTATAGCAGGAAAGTGTGAGCCAATGCAGAACTCTGGGTGAACAACTGAATTATTTTTAAAACAGCAAAATCTTTCTGTGTGACACCGTGTTTTCTTCTTTCCAATATAACTAAGAATTTCCTGACAATGGAGGCACATGCAGAAACTAATTATGTTAAAAAAAAAAATTAGCAACAAATAAACCAAACATAATCTAGCTAGTGACCTAGTGATCTTCAATACTTCTTAGTCCATCCCAGCAACACCATTTCAGATTTGCACCATAAAAATGTATCAGTGAAGTAACTCACCCTAAGCAGTAACTGAACAGTTGTAGGATTTTTTAATAGGGTACATCAGCCCATACTGCCCTCAACTTCTGTGTGCCCTAGCCATGGAGAATAATCTTAGCTTGCTCAATACCACTAAGGTTAAGGAGGAATCATACCTGACTGCAGTGATGAGAGTATCAGAAATAACTCTCAGCCCTGTATCAGCTCTGGTTTCTCACAGTTTCTTTTACACAGAGGCAACTGTTCCATATGTTCTCTAGAATAAAATAGCACACTAGCTTCTGAAGGAATTTTAAAAGAAAGTTTAGTTCCATTTGTATAACAATTGGACTGTCTGTAACCTAACAATCCTTTCCTGTGCAGTCTCCTTGCTCTGTGTGTGTGCATGATGCTTTAACATGATGGGATCTTAACCTCGAATTCTTGTCTCTTTGAATAGCTAAATGTCTATAACGCACGTGTCTCTAATATCTGTGGATTACTTGAGGGTTTTGGGGTCATCCTAGGAGTTCTTATCAGATGCATGGGGGTACATGGAGTGACAAGCTTGTGAGTTATTGTGATGTGTACGTGTACAGTGATACTGTAGCTTCCTCATACCAGAAATGCACTTAGAATCCTTGATCTCTCAAAGGCATTCTGACTCTCTAAAACTTAGGGATGTGACAGGTGAAGGTAATTTGGAGACTAGTTCATGTGATTATGAACTAGCTAAGTAAGAAAAGGTCAGCACTTAGGACTTGGTATTTATATCCTGAATATATAATGTAAAAGGCAGCAGGGAGCAGAAGACTTCCTGATGAGCCACGAAGGAAATGTGCTCATATTGGGGAGCAACTTTGAGCTGGATGGATTTAGATGAGACAGGTTGTGCAGCTATAAACCTTCTCTTTCATCCTGTAAAGGAAACACCAATGGGCATTTATTTGTCAGGAGATCTCTTAGGGCACATGTTAGAAGCTCCATAAAAGACAACATTGCCTTCACTCTGCTTAGAAGTCAGTGCCTTGCTCTAGCAACTTTGTTTTGTCAATATGTGTTGTGTACACATTAGCTAATTTAGGCATTTCTTCATTACACTGGTTTAGTAAGACCTGAAGCTGAGAGGGGTTGGATAGATTGCTTAAAACCACACAGCAAAATGAAAGCAAGAGGATTAGAAATCAGTAGTGAGTTAAATATTGGAAATTGTTATTGCCTGAGGCTGGGGGAAGGAGTAAACCCAAACCATTGAAATTTCGTATCATAGAATCATAAAATGATAGAATCATACAATGATTTGAGTGGGAAGGGATCTTTAAAAATCTTCTGTTTCCAACCCACTGTCATGGGCAGGGACTCCTTCCACTAGACCATGCTGCTCCAAGCCCCTGACCTTGAACTCTCCCAGGGATGGGACATCTACCACTTCTCTGGGCAACCCATTCCAGTGTCTTGCCACTCTCACTGTAAAGAATTTCTTCCTAATATCTAATCTAAATCTACTTTGTCTTGACACCTCACAGGGCGTATTCAGTACAGTCCTCTGCCTTTTGAGCTAGTGGGAAATTGTCATTGTAAGTTTGCCATCTTCGTTAAACTAGAAGAGATGGGCAGTATTCCAAATATGTACAAATTTATATTTACCTTAGAGGAGTGGGGAGAAGCAAGAATATTAAGTTCCTTTTCAAACTTTCCAGGAAATCATACCGTAGTTTATCTTTCTTGGATAGGCTTTTCTGTGAGGCTTTTGTGTCCGTATTCTACTTGCGTGTTTCATTAGCGCTTTTCTGATTTGATTTCCTCTTACTATTTCAGTCCTGGTTGTCCCCTTTGGATAACTCATCCCACGCACATCCTTCCTGCCTGTCTTAGTCTGTCTCTGCAGACCTCACAGCTCAGGTTCCCGTTCTTCTTCTTAACCATAAATACTTATTCCTTGTTTATCCAGATCTCTACTGTCGGCTCTTAGTCCCAATACGCATTCCCAGCTCTTCAATTTTTTTTTTCTGTAGTCTGTTCCTTTTTGTGTGGTGTTTGGCACAGGTTCTCTCTTCCTTTGACTTGGGCAGCTTCTTCCCTTTTGTGGCAAGGTATTGGAGAAGTCACTGAGAGACTGGAGGGGATGACTGCTTTTTCAAACATGGTCTGGTTTAATCCGATAACCTGCACTGTGTTTTACCTCCTTGTATGTGAGGATTTTGCAAGTGGACTAAAAAAACTGGTAACAAATGAACCTAGGAAGAATTGGGTTTTCTCAGTATAACAAGCAGAAGGGATCTGAAGAGGCACATGGCTTAGATTTGTGTGGCAAGAAAATCCTTTGTCACAAACTCAATGTTATTAAAACCATACTGGGGAAAGCCAAACCTCTTAATATAAATGTCTGAATATTTTATAATTCTCTACCAAGAATTTACTTGCTCCTTCATATTCGTAATACTGGTGGAGGCCCCTCAGGAAAATGACATTCTTATGACATATTCAGTAGTGAGGATCCTTTATTTGTTACATTAAACATTTACAGTCCAATGTCTAATCTCCCCAGTCCCCTGAGGTATGTCAGAATCAGAACGAGTTTTCCTGGCATTCGCATCTACTGTAATGATTTGTCTTGAGGCTGCTTTGTTTGGGATTTGAGTGGGTTAGTCATGGTATTAAGATCACAAATTGAATTCTTTCATAACAATAAACAGGGGAGTTAATTGAATTTTATAATATATATATTTGGACTTCCTTCATTTGTGTCCTCAAAACTATTATAGAGTTCACTAGCTCTAGGTATTTAGCATGATGGGCACTTAATAGGTGGAAGATTTGTTTGTTGCTTATAAATTCCATAGCTAATTTCATGAGGATGTAGGAAATCACTCCTAATCTTGCAGTTAATTAGAACACCACTCAAGCCATACTGCTGCATCTACCCAACCCTCCTCCTGCTGATACTTGGTTTTGGTTAGTGTTGCTAGGAACAAAAACCTTTCTGCAGTACTGGTTCAGATTATGAAGCAATTGTCTGCCTGTCTCATTTCCCAGGGTTCTTGCACTGCTGCTCATCGCAGCTGCCTGGACAAAGTCCTTTATAATCATTCAGGGAGCACAAAGGAACTGGCAGCTGGATGCAAGTGGCCAGAAGAGCAGGCGCCTCAGGAGAAAAATATCTGGCACTTGAATGCTGTGGCTTGGCTCATGATCTGAGACTATTCCTTATTTTTGGCATATTCACATGTGTGGGTTTATCCATGTGTTCACAGGAGTGGACAGTGTGTGGGTACGTGGAAAGTCGCTTTGTAGTGCCCATGCTCTTAATGTAAATATTTGCCCTCCCACCTCTCACCTGGCATATCCAGTAATCCTGAGCCCCTCAGCACAGCTCTGTGCTGTCCACATCCTCATCCACATAGCAAATGCAGAGGCTCCTTTAGTCCTGGATGAAAGTGTCCACAATGTTTACTGACTGCTACAACGTTGGCTTGGTCTTTAACTGATTTATCATAAATTAACTAATTTTGCCTCTATTGCATGGTGTTGCACTATTTGTAGAATGAACAGCAACCCCATAGTTTTTATCCCATTATCAATCACGAAGCATTTGCTTTTGTTTTAGAACAGAAACTATTGTGAAGCACTTTGCAAGTCTTGACTGTGCGGTGCATTTTGATTGCTTATTGTGGTTAATGATAAAAATGAGGGCTCTCAACATTTTCCTAGCTGAAAGCCAAATGCATCTTGCAAAAGGAACCAACCAAACCACAAACAAACAAACAACAACAACAAAAATTGGAAAACAACATTTTAGCATATACTGTAGTGTTATCCAGTAATGACTTCAAAGGTTTTTCAAAGGGCATGAACTATATGGAATGGAACCACTTGAGACCCATCTCACACATAATCCCTTAGCTAGCCATTGACCCCAAAAACCATAGATCATTCTAATTCACAATTTCCAAACAGTTAAGGCAGCACCATTTTTTTAAGAGCAAAGTCACACAGCCCAGAGTTTCAGAACTGTTTTTTGACCACTATGAGCCTGTATGACATAATTTAATTAAAGCTGTGAATCACTACTTCTTCAATCATTAGATGAGACCCATAAAGTATCACCACAAAGATATCTATTGCATGCTAGTTTTTTCTTTTTAGACATTTTGGTGGATTTCCCTAGAATAACAAATGTTTTAAGGTCCTTCTCCTTTGGGCTGTCAGGAATGGTGGTAGTTAAGGATTCCAATTCTGTTGTCTGTGTTGTCTTGTCAGCTCAAAGCTTTAGTCCCCATTAAGGATACAGAAGAGAGACAAAATCTGTGATAATAGTCTGTGAGCCTGTGCTGTAACTCCCTAGTGCTCTGTAGCTATTGGAGATGTAGCCGTGTCTGCTGCAATTCAGTTTTTAGTGCTATAAATGAACTTAGCAAACACTTTTTTCAGAAAGGGCTGCAAAGGGATCTGCTCAATTGAAACTAGATAGCCATTAAGAACTCTCTGCAAAGAGCTTAAGGGGCTCCTGCCAAAGCAGGTTAAGCAATAATAAATGCTAAGCAAAGAGAATCAGTCTGTAACCCAGAGCACTAGAGCACATGAAGGAAACCCTTTTTCTGACCCTCCTTCCACTCGTTTGTCTCTCAGTCTCTGTTCTGTAATGAAAGAATCTGGGAGGTCTCCATAAGACCTGTTTCCACCTTGCCCTTCTGAAAATGTGCAGGGGGATTGTCATCACTTTTGGATGTCAATGTTATTTCAGGAGATGTGTGAGCTCTTCCTTCCTGCCTATTCCTTCTTTGTGTTATTGTTTCTTGCTCCAGCACTTTTCCCCCTGCTTCCTGTTTTCCTGGGTCCACAGCTCTTCTGCTGTTCAATTTGCTTTCCAAACACAGTTCTGGCAGCATTGCTGAGCCCTGTGCTGGCCTCTGAGGTCCACAGCGACCTTGACTGCAGTAGGTGCTCCCCAGGTCTTCTCCCTGGAAGCTGCTGAGCTCCTCTTTGTGCTTCAAGTCCCGGTGGTCCAGAAAAACAGAGCTCTGTTCCCCAACATCTTTTAGCACTGTCCTGTTCTCTTGTCAGAATGAAGAGCTTGTCAGTATTTAAATATCTCTCCCTCTTAGACAACTTCTTTTCAGCAGCAGGAAGGGTTGCAGTACAGGTGTTTTTTCTGTTTATCTCAGAAACCTTGGTGATTTTATGTTGCTGTTCATTATCCAGTTATCAAAATTGTTTATGAATTGATATTTTGTTCTCCTTCTGGAATATTTCATGTGAGGGTTTAAATATCTTTCCCACTGCTCCCATAAATCTTTTGGCCATTCTTTGATTAAAGACCCTTCAGGGAGAAAAAAAGAACTTAATTCAGTGATTCAGTTTTATAAAATCCGGTACTCAAGAGTTTTCACTTGTTTTCTTTTTATTTAATGAGGTCTTAGTAGGTAGCTCTCTTGGTGCTTTTCTTGTGGAGTAATTTTTTTCCCTTTTATTGGATTCTTCATTATTTATTTTTCTTTTTGTGAATTTGTTTTGCACTCTTTTTGGCAGCAAGAACAGAATGACTGTAGAAACCTCAATCTCCCATTATTAAAAATTTTGCCCTAACCTGGAGGGAATTTTTTTCTGTATTTTCACAAGTTATCTCTTTTTTCTGTCTGACTAAATATGGAGATGTGTCAATTCTCTGTGTAGATGGAATAATGCCTGTTTTTATTTTAGAGCAGCCTTACATCCAAATAACCTGCTGTTGGATAGTTTTCCCTGAAATCAGGCTGTGACTATCATTGCTTTAAATCTGTAGAATTTGAGTTCTGAGAATGAAATATCACCCTTATTTCAATGTATAAGGGTGCCCCCCCAAACTCTTGTTATGGGGTATGTTCCTTTGTTTTGCAGATAATATTTGATGTTCAGATCTGAAAATGAAGTACATAATTTAACTGAATATGTTTTAGCTTCTTTCATGAAACCATGAAAGCCAGTTGAAAATGAAATATTTGATAATTATAAATGGGTGAAACTAATGATGGATAATATGCTCCTGCTTTTAAATAACTGTTAAGATTTAGATAATAGCAAACTTTCATGAGGTTATTAAAAAACAAAATTGGAGCCCATCACAAGTCTGTTACAGTCCAAGAGACTTCAGTTAAAGAGATTTTTCTTTGTTTTTGATTTTTTCAGCCATTCCCCTAGGAATCATAGTTGTACGAGGAGACTGTGACTTGGAGACTTGTCGTATGTACATTGACCGTCTACAAGAGGTGAGGCTTTTGTGAATTCAGATATAATTTACTAATCTATTTTATGCTTCTTTCAGTTCTGAGTCTAATAATTGCTACAACCATGTATCAAGAGTATTGCAATTTGCCTACCGTTGAAACCAAATTTCTAGAATTAAGATATGGTAATAAAAAAGTACTGAAAAATGTTCCCTAAATAGAAAATTAAAAATCATACTGATTCCTTTTAAATGAAAACTGAATTGAAGTGGGTGGGTGTGTTTACTTCTGCTTGATTCACAATGGAATACTAGGACTTTCCATATCCCTTATTGAAATTACATAAATTATGGATTAGAAAGTGTGTTATGCAAGGATAAACATTGTGGTAGTTGAGTGGGTCTAATTATGCAAATGTCATTCTTTAATACTGTCATGGAGCAATCTGGGACACCACTAAACACAGCAAATATCAACTAGATATTTTCAAAGACACAGAAATGGGTGTTCATGCAGCTAACAATAGCGTTGCTCTTATTCTCGAATACCTTGCCTCATGAGAGTTCATTCTACAATACAGTCTGGGAAATGCAGACTCCAAGTGGTTCATTGCCCAAATCATTTTAAGTGTGAATGCCTTTAGTGATAAAACTAATGGTTTTCATTAATGTATTGTCTCTGATTTTTTTAATCTCTTAGTGATAGCTTTCAAGAACATTTACAAGCCTGAGGACATTGCACTTACAAGCAATTTATATATTTACATTTATAACAATTTATAAATTGTTGGTCTAGTTTATGTACGAACTAGGAATCTCATCCCTTCAATTGAACTCTTTGGGAGCCGTTGACTTCCCATAGATTTTGGAACTCTGCACTTGCAGTCTGAATATGAGCATCTCACTTCAGGATTTCGCTTCTTTCCATTTCAGCCAGAATTCCCTTCATCAAATGCATTTCTGGACATTCAGACCTTGGGTGTGACTAGTATTATCAGACATAAAACCATATTGTAAGGTGGTGCATATTTGACGTATCCAGTACAGAATATTACAGTGAAATAATTATGATGATGATCTCATCAGATTAGAAATGTGATTTCACACAGAGTTCAGGCAGTTTTAGGTATAACCCTGAAGGGTTATACCTAAACTATATCACAGCTAGGTGTTCTGGTTGAATTACCCATAGTGGATGTGGAGGAACCGTGTTTCTCCAACCTTTTGCAGAGTTTGTACTACTTTTTTGTGTGTGTGCTTGATTTGGCTCAGTCCCATTTGCTGGGAATAGAGACTCCAAGGTTTACTGGGCTCTGTCAACTTGCATGCTGCCAAAGAGCAATGCCCAGCAGGCCAGGCTCTTTGGTAGACTATGTCATGAGCTATAATTATTTGACAAAATCTCTATTAAAATAAATTAGATTCCCGAACCCTGTTAAATGTCAGGATCATTCTGATATGACCTTCTTGGAGTGAGGTTGTCTTCAAATAGAGAGAACTGTCAGTGGTTTTCTCTAGTGCATTAATCACCCAGAAATATTTGTAAAAATGTCTTCCAGATTTTTGACATATTTTCATTAATTTTTGTTGCTGATGTTGTAAGTTTAGATAGTTCTCTTGGAAAAAATTGAGTTTGTAACATGGTAAATATACATTAGTGTTATCTCTGTATTTTTTAAACTACTTTTTGGACCAAATGCATACAAATCTTAACTTCAAGTGTACTTTCCTTGGCTTTTCTGTGGTGTTTGTTTCATATGCTTAAAACCAGTGAAAAATACTTGCAAAATGATTTGTGTTTGCCCAACTGCTTCAGATGGTAGAACTGCAAACAGCTCTTGTCGTTGCTTTAATCTTTTTCATCACTGCTGTGTTTTTCATCCTCCTGCTAGGACCTACAGTCAGTAACTTCTACTACACAGAGAGTTCATTACCAGGTAAGATAAGCTTTCCTTTTAGTATCAGAACGAATAGAGGCTTAAAAATGGGAACGGTGTTCTTTGCATTCGAACCCATATGTTCTTGGGTGAAAGACCCATATGTTAGATGAGTTTCTGATTATCTGATTATCTTATTTACCCTTAAATATTGGAAGCTCGTTCTGCTTTCTCTTGGACAGGCCTGATGGACTCACCTTTAAAACTAGCACAGCATGATGATGTGAGTGATATTGCAATAGCAGTATTTTGCCCACTGAAGTGAATGTGAAAATGTGTCCTGTAGGACAAATGACAAAAGTAAAATTGTTTCTCTGTTTGAGAAACTGAACAATAACATGTTGTATTGCATACCTGTTGTAATAAAATCTATCACTGAGAAAAAAAAAAAAAAAAGGTGTTTTAGCAGGCCCAACCTCTTAATAATTCTGTACAGGACAGACATCTACCTTTACTTTAACATAATATTCAGGGTATTTTTTTAATCCATCCTAAGCACATTTGTGTTTTCTGCATGAGATAAATAGGTTTTAGTTTAGGTGGATAGTTCTTAAAATTGGTCTCTTTGTGTTTTACAACTTTATTCTACAGTTTATGTAATACAGAACTTGCCTTTTCAGTTGGAAGTATGATTCAAGAGCACATATTTCTCTCATTAAAGTAATTCATTGTAGAGCATGTAAATTGGAAGTAAACTAACTGAGACTAACTCTACTGACTCCTGAAATTATTTGATATTAGCACAGAGACTTGCCACAAATCATGGTCAGTTGACATAGTGCTTAGGATCACAGGACAGGTTTGCATGGTGTTGATAGCATTTTCCTAGAAATAACAATGCAAGT
>NW_008239139.1:3102040-3108519 GCF_000691975.1 Corvus brachyrhynchos | reverse complement strand
CAGGAATGAGTTCACTGAGAAAGCACACAGGGATCCAGCTGACAGGAATGAATTGTGGTGAAATTGTAGATAATTTCTTTGGGGTTAATGATGACTTGGGTGATACAGAATTCCAGTTTCACGAGAATGCCAGTAGATGCACTGACTGCAGACACTGTAAGAAAATGCAATTTGGCATGTTTTCCTGGAGTTGCCTTCTCTATATCAGTTCATGGTTCGTTTCTTTGTTTCCCTATCCAATGCTAACTTCATATTCTTGACATTTCCATCAATCATTGCCCTGGAACTGAGTTTTAGAGAAGTGTTAGTGTCTAGCAAATTGACTAATGAACCAGCATGTATGATTCTGTTCCACTCATTATAAATTAACCTAAGTGGCTGCTGACTGCTCCATGTGTAGGAAACTGCCTGAGGTAAAATGAAGAACTAAATCTGCATATATGGGGAGAGCTACAAGAGAGTATGAAATGTCAGAAATCAGCTCCATACTTGGCTCTAACCTCTGCAGTTACAGCAGTATATAAATTAGTTTCCTACCCATCTTTTTTAGTGCACAGCAGTGTGAAATCCCTAACATACCATTCATTTTTTATGATGCTGCATTTTAAATTCACCTCTCTCTGTGTTTTGTCTTCAATACTTGTTTGTCTAGGAATCTTCATTGTTTGTTTTTTTTCTCAGTGGGTCATTTCTGCAAATTGTCCTCTTAGGTTAATTTGAGGTTTGCTCTGTATTTGTTGGTATCCCTCTACATATTACAGAAATGGGAAAAAGCAGGGGATAAAGAGCATGAGTAGGGTGCTTGAGTTGATGGAACTGTCTTCATACTTCACTAATAAGGTGTCATGGGTACTTTTAAGTCTCATAAATGCAGTTCTCTTGTGTGATTCCTCTGCAGTTCAAAACATAGGCAGTCAGCAGAAATATTAACAAACCCAGGTGCAAATGAGAAAAAATATACCAGAGTTCTTTCTCATTCTGTTTTGTTTCTCCAGTAAGTTTAATGCTCACAAAATATCATTCTCATGGGCCTGAGAATTTGCAAGCTAGTTCTGTAGCTGAACTGTAATGAAGTCTTGGAGGGAGTGTGTTGCAATATGCAATTTGTGACTTGAGCTAATATTTACCAGCAGTATTCCTATCTTCATTTTGTACATTTTGTACTCCATGAATTTTACTAATTTCTCCTGTTTTTATAAACTCAATTTTAGTACACACTGTTGGATGTTTTCTTGCTTTTGTCCTGTGTGTTGCAGTCCCTTCCTTTCCACACAGAGTGGACTAAGTATTGAGATACATAAAGCTTTGTGCGTGTAGATACATCGATGTCAGCAAGCCTAGTAGAGTTCAAAGATCCTTGATTCTTCCACAAACACTCCAGTGGCAATACAATGTAACCTAAAAATCCCACAAGTCCGTTAGCCCGTATTAGACAAAGTTGTATTTTAAATCTGAGTCTGTGAAATCACTGAGATGTGTTACTTGCTCCTCATGCACAGTTACAGTTCACTTTATGGGATATTTTGCTCTCATTGTCTCCATCTCTGTAATGCACAGAGGCTGGAGACCATATGCTGTATATGAGAACAAGGTTTATGGGATCAAGTGAAATCCTCCCTGTTGCTTCTACTCTTTCTTTTCTTGCCACGTGACTTGGTACACCGCTCTGTAGTCTTTTGCCTGAAAGAGGAGTAAAGTTAAGTCTTGAGGCAACGTGTACCTGAATTTGCATTTACAGATGTGCTGACTGTACTGCTTAAGATGTGAATAAGGATAGGATCTGTGTCTACACAAACTGTGTGTGCCAAATATCCATGCTACTGTGTTTTGCCCTGTGCAAATATATTTGTGTTTAAATGTTATATGCAGCAGATTTTGGAAGTTGTCTGACCATTCACTGGCAGCATGGAGCAGAACCATGATCACACTGTGCTCTCTTAGATCTCTTTTGATCCCTTTTACCTCTCCAGTAAGAGATAAAACACATGAGGTTCACTGTTTGAGTCCTTGATGAGTCCAGGTCAGGAAGAAGATCTTAATTCCTCCCCAGTCATTTCATTTGGTTCCTGGGTTATACAGAGTTTGCACATTATGCAATGTCAGTAGAGCAAAATGAAAAAATCAAAGTCTAGAAAATAGTCCTTTTTAGAGAAGAAACAGCTTGTTGGGGTTTTTTTATAATGTAATTTCCCTGCCCTATCCAGGACCAGGAAAGCTCTTTCCCCAGAGTACTTTCTGTTCAGAGGCTCTCTCCTAGATGGTGCTTCCTAGACGGTAAGTTCGTCTCCCTTCTCTTTTGCCTGGCATGCTGCTTGCTTCTGGTGTGCTTATGGAGGGTAGATCTGAGTGTATTACTAGAGAAGGGTAATTGCTCCTTCTTGTTACCCTGAGCAGGTAAAAAAGGAGCTGGGTGTCCCCCTTTCCCTTCTCAAAAAATGAAACAGGCCCTTCATCTAGCAATCAAAATATCTGCTGTAGCTTTTTCACCCCAAAGAGAGGTGATCCCCTGAGGGAGGTTGGAAGTTTGGTTTATCAGTGTCTCTGCTGTGGTGAGCAGACTTTATCGCGTGCACTGCCTGTGCTCAGAGTGCAGCCAGTTGTGGCAATTCACTGCTGCTGGTAAGGCTGAGTTCTTCACCCTGGTTTCTCTGCAAGTGCTGTATTCTTTAGGCACTACAGTGTTTAGGTGACAGAAAGGTACCTCCCTTTCCTTGTAATGCTGCACTTCATGTAACTCCCTGGAGAGCTGCACTTGTATTTGACCCAGACTTTGTCAAAGCAGATGACTTATCTGGGCTTTACATCAGGCTCCAGAGCACAGGAATTAGCAGCTGAAATGGATGGCATCTGCTTTTACAAAAGCTTCAGCATGGTGAGACTTAAATTTTTAATGCTCTAAACAAAAATAAATTCTCCTTGGCAATTTCTAATCACCCTTCCTTGTCTTTCATGAGGGACATTGATAAAAGACATAGTGAGAATCTGTTTGGTTTTTGGAGAAAGCTGAATGGGTAGATGTGTTCAGTTTTGTCTTTAGTATTTGATATTCCTGTGCAGTGCCAAAACCTACAATGCTCCATCACTGTGCCCTTGTGTCAAAACTGCAGAGTGAATGAACCTGATTTCACTTACCCAAATAAATGCAAAGCGGATACAAAAAAAAAATCACATCTGATGAAGCACATTGTAGATGATAAATACTTTTGGGGTTAGTAATATGAATTATTTTGCAGTGACAAGATTCATAATACATGCTTTATTTAGTGAATCCCCCCTATTTTCATGTGTTTTTCATGAGTAGCATAAATTTCCCTTGAACATATTGCTAATTCAGAGTCAATATCTGTGGCCATGCATTTGATTTATAAAGAGCTCCCAAGCATATTATTGTTCTTCAGATTCAGAATTTGAATTAATCCCATTAGACCCATCAAATTCAGTATATGCTTGCTATACTCTCATCAGAACAAAGTAGCTTTTTCTGTCGCATATTTTAATGTAATCAATTCTTCTTATAAGACTGAAATCCATTTTATACATTTTTAAAATATTTATTTCAAGTTAATATTTTCAGTGACTGCTGTTTCATTAAGCCTTATCTTTAAATGCAGCATTTAATGGGATAGGAATATCACAGAATCATAGGAGATTAAGGGTTAGAAGGGACCTTAAAGATCATCTAGTCCAAACTCCCCCTGCCATGGGCAGGGCCACCTCTCACTAGACCAGGCTGCTCAAGGCCTTACCCAACCTGACCTTGAACACTGCCAGGGTTGGGGCATTCACAACTTCCCTGGAGAACCTGTTCAGCTATCTCACCACTCTCACAATAAAGAATTTCTTCCTAATATTTAGCCTAAATTTCCCCTTTTTTCAGTATGTACCCATTACTCCTTGTCCCGTCACCATGGTTCCTGATGAAGAGTCCCTCTTCAGCCTCCCTGTAGGCCTCTTCAGATGCTGGAAGGTTGCTTTGAGTTCTCCATGCAACCTTATCTTCTCCAGGCTGAGCAGCCCCCACTTTCTCAGACTGTCTTTGTCAGGGAGGTGCTCCAGTCCTCTTATCAGCTTCAGGGCCCTCCTCTGGACTTGCTTCAACAGTTCCAGGTCGTTCTCGTGTTGGGGGCAGCAGAACTGTACACAGCAGTCCAGGTGGGGTCTCACAAGAGCAGAGGGGGAGAATCCCTTCCCTTGACCTGGTGGCCACATTCCTTTTTACTGCAGCCCAGGACATGGTTGGCTTTCTGGGCTAAAAGCACACCCAGCAGGTTCTGCTGAGTTTTTCACCAGCCATCACCCCCAAGTCCTTCTCTGTAGGGCTGCTCTCAGTCACTTCTCCACCCAGCCTGTACGTGTGCCTGGTATTGCCACGGCTCCTGTGAGGACCTTGCACTTTGCTTTGTTGAACTCCACGAGGGTTGCACTGGCCCACCTCTCAAGCGTGCCAAGGTGCCCCTGGCTGGTATCCCTTTGCTTCTGCATGTTGACTGCACCACCCAGGCTGGTGTGAGCAGGGAACTCACCAAGGGCACACTTGATCCCACTGTCCCTGTCGCTGACCAAGATGTTGGTCACAGCACTGACCGAAGGGACACCACTCATATGGACATAAGGAATCTGCTTATGTTCTTGTGGAGCCGCTGTGACTTCCCTGACGCAGAGCTTGTGTTATGAGCTACTGATGTCAGTGCAGCCCATCTTGTCCATGCAGTTTTGCTCAGACTATTTTCTGCTGTTGTTTCTCTGTGTTGCAGCAACTTCTGCTGATCGTTTTTACCGCATTGACAGATCTCAGGTAAATCCTTATTTGGTTTTTGTTTCTACAGATTTTTTTTTTTTAAAGCTATGTTATATGCAGCTTAAAATGAATTATCTGCCATTCTTCCTGTGTATTGCAAAATGTTACTCATGATGTCTCATGAGAAGTAGAGAAAAAAATTCTGGGCTGTTTTTTAGTTGATCTAATTCACTTTGTTTCACTGATGGTCTGGTATCTGCTGACCATCTGCCATTCTGTTCACTACCAATCTGATGTACAGATCAGAATTTCCTTATCAAGTCTTACTAGGGGCATCTGTGTGGTACCAGTGTATTTGTATTTATCATTTCACTGATGTTTTTATGCACCAGAAGTCTTGATCCTGTGTGTGTGCACCATGAAATAGCTATGGAAGTTATGGTGTTGCTACAATTTGAGAATTATGAAAAGAGATTCATAAAATATTCCCAAGGAACCCCAAAACAATGCGTATCTCTGCTGGATTCAAACCTGTGGCATAGATCTGACAATCTGAATATATTTTCTAAAAGACACTGAAAATTTTACAAGGCTTTTGGTATTTCTGATTTGTAGCCAGAACAGGCCAATTAGTGGCTCAGCATTAAGTGCAAATTGTTGATTTCACACAGTGATTGTTTGTATCTGGTCCCCCTGAGAGCTGTGTAAACTGTTTCTGAATCACATGAACATATTACTGTTTCTTAGCAAAAGCAGCTGGTGCTTTAGTTCAAGCGGAAGGAGCTGTGACTTTAGTTTAGAGTTCCCAGGTTCAGTCTCTGCATGTAGCCACCATGGGACTTCTTTGCACACAGTCAAATAAATGCTTTGATGTTGTAATCTAACATTTGGAAGGCAGGGGTGAAGAAGATGCTGCTACAGATTAAACTAGGCAATGTGACTCTGTTTGGCTTATTCTGCATTTCTCTAATACTGTACTAATGGTCATCTTTAACTCCTATTCCTTCATCCTGTGTTTCTCTGGGGAAAAAATCAGTACTGTGTGTTGGTCCCAGCATACAAACAGTGGCAAATTTCCTGCCCATTTGCCGACATAGACACATAGACAGGCACACTCACTCACACTCAGTGGTTTTTTTTTTTGAAAGACAATGAACCTTCATTGTCAATAATAAAAACAAAGGACTGAGAAAGACAACTGTGGTAAAGGAGATGTGAAAACAGAATGTATAAGTGGTGGAGATCTGGAAGAGTACCCCCAAACAATGAAAAGTTCTGTCAACCATCATTGAAGAAGAGACCTCAGGTGTTGGTCCTCATTTCGAATGTGAACCTCAGCTTTTTGGGTAGATGTCCAGGTGTCATCAGAATGGTATACTCGTTGAGTAACAGCCTTTAAAGTGTTGCTGTGAGTGTGCAGCTTGGTCATTGGGAATCTTGTTTGGCTTGAAATCAATGACATATTAATAGGTGACTTCTGTGGCAATAAATAATAATAAATAAATAAAGTAAATATGTGTGTGTGTATGAGTACACATTCAAATAAAAACACAGAGTCCCTTGAATATTCTTCAGAGACCCTGATGTGCACTCAGCTCACTCTAGGGCAGCTGGGTACTCTGAGAGACCAGTGATGCTGCAGGTTCATTATTTGTTGCTTCTGTCACTCCAACAGGAACATTTGCACTTTGTGACGGAAATTTCGCAGGACGAGATTTTTATTCTGGATCCAGAGATGGTA
>NW_008239139.1:3101801-3102018 GCF_000691975.1 Corvus brachyrhynchos | reverse complement strand
AATGCCTGATCTGGTAGTGGAGCAGGCATCTGGGTGAGTGCTGCTGGCATCTGATTTTCAGCAGTTGTATTAGAGATGGGCATCTCTTTCCGGTCCCCTTTTCTGAAGGATTAGGAGATATGGGAGGGCAGGTATTAAGTAGGAACAAATCCAGCCGTGGTAATGACAGGCAGACAGTAGTGTAACATCTACTCTATTAAGCTTCCTGGAACACACA
>NW_008239139.1:3081373-3101782 GCF_000691975.1 Corvus brachyrhynchos | reverse complement strand
AACCACCTCACACCACCTAACCCTAAATCCTGCCTTAAATCTCTAACAATTGAGTTACAAATTTCTTCTCTGAATGGTCAGATTCCACTGTGTAAGGCCCTGAAGCCCTTTGTGTCTAAGAACAATCATGAAGTGTCTCTGTTTCTTATCATCCTCTTGATGGATCAGAAATACGTCTATTCATCTTTAGGAACAGTTTTGTACTCATAGTGAATTAATTTTAACTTGCCATGGGCTGAAAAATGCTGGGACCCAATAAGCATAAGACAGCTTCAAAGTGGAGCTCACAAGGGGTGTGAATGCCTTTCTCTTCCTTCTTCTCTCCTTAGAATATCGGATCGGTGGAACCCTGCGGTTCGGAAGAGGATGCTGAGCGACAGCGGCCTTGGCAAGATTTCTCCCCACTACGAGGTACCTGACAAACAGAAGGACGCCAGCCAGACACATATGCTGCAGTAAGAGCCCTCTGCCTTTCTCTGCTTGATGATGCACTGTCACTGTCACCACAGACAGCTCCTAATGTGTCCTTTAAGCTTAATGAGTTGTCCTGACGTTACAAATTGTGCTGAAATTGCAAATACCTTTTGCTAATTCTCTTATGCTTCTCCCTTCTGTTCTTCTTCTTTATCCATTATTTTATGTTCTTGCCTTTGTTTCGTTCTCTGTGGCACCCTGCCCTCTTAATAAACCTAAACCCAAGTATTTGAAAGAAAATAACTTATTTTGGATGTCTGAACTTCCAGCTAAGAAAATCTTGGCAACTGGTTAGGTGAACGGTCAAAACATTCACCCTCAAGGCAGCTCTGATGCAATGTGACAAAGCAGAAACCTCTAGAACGGCTGCTTATTGTCAAAGATGTGGGTAATGGCTTTCATATAATCTTGAACCCTGTAGGATGGCTGTACAGTGGTTTTCTTTCTGATTATTCCTCCATGAAAGAAATTTTTACTGCCTTAGTACTATCTACTATGTTCAGATCTATTTAAAAATATCTCTTATTCTGCTTACCTATAGAAGTGGTTCTCACCTTTTTGGCTATTTCACTTTAGATTTTCGAAACCATCAGTAGATCACTACCAAAGATTAGATGGGAAACACCTGTCAGAACTCTGTGGCTGGCTTTGAAAGTTGTTTGTGTTTTGGGGTTGTATTCTCCCCACCCCCCAAGTATATAATGTATAATTATGTTTCTAGTTCTACTGTATCAAGAACCCTATGGGTAGGTTTTAAGACCCGTATAGTATAGTACAGCATAGTAGGTTTTAAAACCCATTTTCAGCATAGAAAAATTGGGAATAGTGACAATGTGGTCCTTTTTCAGGTTTTTTTTCTGTCAGGATGTGTGTCGAGGGGGCTGCAAGGTACAGGGCAGGCAGAGCCTACAGCTCCAGGGCAGGTGCAGGGTGGATGGCAGGCTGCATGGCCATGGGGCTACCAACTGGGAACTTTTCAGCTAGCTGAAAACTGCTGTCAGGGGGAGGTGTCATGGCAAGAAAGGGTGATCAAGGTAGCACTGCCAGGAGACAATCACCTGGTTTTCCCCCTGAGGGATTCTGGATCAGTTCTTGATACTTTTTGCAAAGTGAAGAAGGGTGAATTCAGGTTAATTTTTCCACAGACTGGAATGGCAGGGCCCAAAATCTGGACCCGGCAAAGCTGTGAGAAAAATGATAGTTGGACAGATTTAGGCAGTGTGAAGAGACGTGAGAACAAGTGGACTAATTTCTAATTGATAAGAAGAATGATTTTGTTTACACCAGCATGACTGGAAATGTTTGCTTTGCTGTAACAATTACATTTGGTAGATTTATTAAGTACAAGGTAAGCCAGTAGCATTGCTCAGAGTAAAGTGTCCCTGTCACTGCCTACTATAAGGAATTGTTTTCTTTACAGCTTCGCTAAACTTTAATTGATTTGGCTGAAATTTTTCATGCTAAGACTCAGTCTATGATTGATTTTTTTCCTTTTAGTAAAAACTTTAACAAAAAAGCCAGTTCTTTCTGAAGACAAGATTTGTGGGAAATGTGCTTCTTCAAATGACCTTCTTTCAAATAAATAAATCCAGTGGTTCTTTCCTGAGATGTGTTAGTGCTGGTAGTAGAATGAACTTCATTGGAATGAAATTTTGGAAGCTTGACATTTAGTAAAATGTCATCATAATACCAGGGAGATGCCTTCTGCTGTCTTGAAAATTACCCCTGAATTTGCCCTGCTGATGAGGTTGTTTGTGCACTTTGGAGACACCTCAGATTCAAGAGCTTTGCTTTCAAAAGTTTCTGTCTGTACATGCTCACGGAAGAGTTATGCTTCTCTGTGCTTAATTTGGGTTGCAGACCTGCCCACAGAGCTGAGGGAAGTGGGGCTGTGCTGCTCGTTAGCTGATCTCCAGTAGCAAGGAGAAAAGGGATGCAGCAGTCGTGGTCAAATGGAGATGGGTCAGAAGAAGGTCTATGAAGGAACAAGGAAAAGAGGTTGCAAGAGTCAAAGGAGTAGAAGCAAAAAGGGAGGATGTGCAGGAACTCGGGGAACAGGGTTAAAGGATGGGAGCTGTTAAGGGCACAGAGGATAACCAGGTGTCTGGGGAGTCAGAATGGGAATAATGAAAAGGAGGAGGGCATGGGACACTGGTAGGTAAGAGATGAGTGAGGCAGACTAGGGGCATGGGGGAAGGGTCTGTGGCTGATTCTCTCCAGAATACAGAATTCTGGGTTTATGCAGGTTATTACACAAGTGGGAAAGTTCTGAAATATGTTTAGACACTTCCTTAAGTGCTACCAAGGTGGAAGGTGTATGGTAAATGAGTCAGGGGACTGCAGTGGAGGCAGCAAGGTGTTATTACAGTTAAGACAGTTGAATGATGCTCTGTGGGACTGGCTTCTCTTTTCAGAATCTGTGACAGAATTTCTGAATGGTGAAGATTTACAACAAACTTTTCTCAGGTGGCTGGTTCACCATGGCCTCCTCATTCTATGCATGTCCACTGTGAAGTGGGTTTGGTTACTGGGAGGCCATTACAAGGAGATTTTGAAAGTGTGTGGAGGGCTGGAAACTAAGCAATAGGCTTTCCATTGTCTCAGGTTGTATTACTGAAATGAATGGAAAGCTTGTGCCTGCTTTCCCAGCTGCAGAATACAGATAATATTGCAACCTCGCCTTAAAGGAGCACAGTGAGGGTAAATTTCATGGTCATGAGAAACCTGGATACTATGGGGAGACTGTCAGAGATGCTGAGCAGGACATTAATCATTTTACCTTCTGTGCACAGTTTTGGCAGTGTGGGAGAAATAAATCTTGAGGCTGTGTACTACCTGTACAGGAGGATGTCAAGCAGGTTTCTACTTAAACACTGAGGAAAGAGTCTAGTAGAGAAAATAGAGACTGGCAATGTGACTAAAAGTTGTTGTAACATTTGAGTGAGACAGGGATGCAGTACGATGCTCAGTGATGTGAGATCCCAAATTTCCAAGCTTCTGGATGTTTGAATTTGCAATCTAAAAAATCTCTCCAACATGGCACTTCAAAGAAAAAAACAAGTACTTTAGAAAGCATTATTATATTTTGGCTGCTGAAGTTGCTCACAGGTTCTTTGCAGAGATTTGTCCCTTCAGAAATTATTTTTCAATTAAAAGTTGAGAAAAGGATTTCAGCAAAATTCCTAGACAGGAATATGGCAGAGAACAGAGGGGACAATTCCTCCTATAAATAGAGCTCTCATGGATCTTCTAAGAGTCATCAGCATCCAATGCTTTATATCCAGTCAGAAATACTGCACAGCTCAAAATGCATTATCCTGTAGCCTCAGACGAGTGACAGGAGACTTGGTATGAGACAAAGTGTCATAGCTGACTCACTGAGTGGTTTCTCAGTGGCCACTTTTCTCCTAAACAGGGGTTGTGAGTGAACCTCTTCAGGTGTTAGGAACAGATTAAACCACAGCTGGTCATCATATAGCTTCAGGATGCTTAGAGTGCATCTTTCATCACTCTATAAACACACTTAAATATGTGTATATGCATATATATATATACATACATATAAAACTTCTTTAAGATGAAGTAATTATTTCTGACATGAATAATGTAGCTAAAAATCAAAGTATGCAGGTAGAATGATCCCTTATAGTGTTTCAATAACTGAAAGCAGAGAACAGAATATGTGATCTAAAAATAATTATAATGTTAGGTGTTGCTTTTGATCACAAGCTATTTGGTTAAAGCATAATGTGAATATAATGGTTCTGAGGCAGGGGTCTTTCTGAGAGAAAAATTATGCTTTTGTTTTCAATTAACTGAGCTTCACATTATTTTCAGGTAGCTGTTGATTAATGGTATTTCATGTTTTGTTCCTTTTTTGATGGCTCTTTGATCTGTGATGAACTGGACAGGATGTGAAATAGTGTCTTGATACAGTAACCAGGAGCTGGGGCAGATTGTAGTTGAATAGGAACATCAGTTAGTGTGAACAGTGCAGAAAAAAATAAAGAAAAACACAGTGGGAAAACAATTTACTAGGACTAGAGGTGCTTGATCTTGAAAAAAATTAAATATTCTGGTCTGACTCCACTGAAACAGGTAACTGGACTCTTCCTTTGTATGTGAGTGGGTTCATCTTATGATTAAATGGTGCAGTGAGATGCAGAAGACCTCACAGCTTGCTGTAAGTGTTTGTTGTTGGCCTTATATTTCTCTTCTTAGTTATGTTTGTCACCTTGTTATGTGATGGGGCTGGAAAATTGATAAAATAAAAACCCCAACGGCATACAAAGATGAAAGGGTGCCTATACCTCGGTAGAGGTTTAATCTACATCATTTAATTGAAGTCATTAATCTTCCCACTATTTGGGGGAGTAACAAGCACTTTTCTAGCATCTGTCCGGCTGTGATGGCAATGTGTTTCTCAAGCTGCTAGCTGCAGATTCGGAATTGAGTTCATGGCTCATGAAGGGTGGGTGAAGGTTGGCCAGGATGCCATCTGGTCCTGTCAGGGAGAGGAATAAAAAACGCCTGTAGGTGCTGGAAGATGGCTGCAGCCCTTTCCACTAAATAGACATTAATTAGCTAGTTTTACCATCCAGGCATTGCTTTATGAAGCAGTAATAGCCTAGTTTCTCAGAGGGAAGAAGAAAAAGGCTAAATGCCAAGTGTTTAACAGCCACAAGAATCTGATCGTTGCCCAGGAAATCAGTGTGACACTGCAGATGTTATGAGGTGGTTTAGGGTATTTTTTAAAGAGAAATCTTTGTGTATTACAAGATGAGAAGAGCATCAGGGATACAAGTTTGCATGCAGAAAGGAGAAAGAATGCTCATTAAGTGAAACTTTAGAAAATATAATCAGAACAAGAACTGCCTAGTGACAGTGAATCTTTAAAATTTCAAAGGTTGGTAAGGACTTGAGAAATCCAAGGGTTTTCCCAAAAAATATTGCATTGGAAAACTCAACATCAGCTCCTAAATAGGTGGAGTAGTCTGCCCTACTGTTTTTGATAGCAAAATCTGAATTAATTTTCAGGTTTGGATTTAGTTCAAGCTGCATTTATAAAATTACACTGCAAGAGTGAAGTGCATGTGTCTTTATCAGGTATTTGTACACCTGTAAGAATTACTTTCCATTCTGCAGATGAAGCTCCATGGGTACTGATTGCTTTCAAGCAAATCTTATTTTAGTGAAGGCATAAATCACCATCACCTTTATTGTACACTCCTGTGTAGTCCTTATAATAGGACTAGAATATAACAGAGTGAAAGTGTCTGTTTTTTGCTCAACTCTCCCTTTTCTTTGTCTTCTGTTGTCTTGGATACTTTTACAAATAGCTTGTAAGTCATCTCTCTCACTACCTGAAAGTGGAGCATGAGAGATTTGCCTAAAGCAACTCTCTGCCTCTCGCTAGGGAAGTGATGTCAAAAAGGAGGGCTTGTCAGTGGAAGGGAAGATGTAGACTCAAAGAAGATGGAAAGTATTGTAAAGAGGATCTAGAATTATTCAGAAGAAGGTAAACATGAATTAAATAGGGAAAGAACTTCAAAGAAAGCAAAGAAGAAAAAATTACAAGAATACAGCAAATGAATAAGAAATGGTTTGGAGTGAAAGGAAGTTCCCTAAGTGAGACTGAGTGTGAAAAAAGTGATGAATTTTGGTGTGGGGTCTAGTCCTGTATTTTTAAAGCTTTTACCATTTGCCAGCATGATGCAGCCACAACACTTAAAATTGTATGCACATCCCAGATAGAGGCTACAATTTATCCACCATTAGGTAAACCTTTCTTCAATTGCTGCTGTAAATCTTCCCTTACCCCCATGTATGAAGAATTCTTTGACAAGGATGGCACCTGTTAATTTTGTTCCTCTAGTGCACAGGTGTGGTAAACAATGTAATGTATTTTAAGTTTCTGTTGTGAATATAATTTCTCTCTATATACATCAAGTTCTTAGCCATGTTCATTGTTTTGGGAGATTTTCAGTGGGGAAAAATGCAATAATTATTTAGGGACTCCTGGCCGTGTCTGATTAGTAGAAACACCTTGACTCAACTGTAGAAGAAAGGCAGAGTTGGGAGAGGAAATCAATGTTAAAATAAGAGAGGATGGAGAGGAATGCTCATACTAAAATACCTTTGCAAAGACTGGCCTGCATGAAATACGCTCTTGGTTTATCCTGAGTGGGTTAAACATGAGAACAGCTGCTCTTAGCTCAGGATTCAAGAGGCTTTGTGCTACTTCAGCTGGAATGGTACCATCTCAGGGATGCTTCTGGGCATGGAAAGATCCTGGCGTTTAGTTCTGATGTCTGAAGGCACAAAAGCAGGATGAGGGAAAGTGTTGCCACATACAAGCCCTGCCAGGTCAGGGGACGAGCCATGGCTTTGTGGTAATTGCACCCATTGGACCTGAGGGACCTTTGCAAACAACAAGAATCAAATGGTTCTGGAACTATTCAACACAAACTTTCAGCAACTTCTGGTGTCACCTTTAAGTGACTGCATACAGGCAAAACCTTATTTAATCATCTCTTCCTCTGTTTTGATTAGTAGAATTTCTATGTCACTACTGTCAAGTCTGGCCTTATCTACCGAGAACTGGGCTGTAGAAAATTCGTGGGTTTTACTTAAAATTTTCTGCAACAGTCATTAGTAATTGGTACTTACACATCATCCTGTCAGCCCCAGCCCAGTAATACTGAGCTTTAAGATACAGCTTTTGCTTCTGCTCTTGTTAACCACAATTGGGAAAAGAAGAAATCAGAATTTGGTTTAGATTTGCATGTCTGTGACCATATTGATGTATGTGAATGAAATGCAAAGAGTGAAGAATGAAGTCTCCAGCCTTTGCTGCTGAGGCACCCAGTTACTAAGGGGTTTTAATAACAATAGGCACATCTGAAGTGGGTTTGGGCATCTGCCCCTTCGATAGATGGCAGAAATAGAGCACATCCTGTACTGTATCCTGTACAGTGTTTTTGTTTCTCATCGGTACTTATTACCAATACATTTTATCATTCTGCATTTAGCTTCCCAGAGTGGATTGGGTGGGATTTAACTTCCTCTTTTCTCACCAGCCTGCTGCCTCTTAATGGCTTTTGTGGCATCTCAACACCTGATGCACAGCGGAGGAAATTCACCCTGCTGACAAATTATTTTGACAGACAGTGACATGCAAAACACTCCCACACACGATGAGACTATAAATCAGCTTCTTTAGAGAGATCTTGCTTCTTGACTGGCATCCCACTTTCCAAAAGGGAAATGCAAGCAGCCCAGCTCTCCTCTACTCCTTGGGGCAACTTCAAGCAACAGAATGCACATGCACTTGACAAAGGAACCATCTTACTTGAATGTTAAAAAGTCAATTACCACCTATCTTGAAAATGCTTCTGAATATTTCCAGTAGACAAAGGGGCAAAGCCAAGTTTTCCTCATGGAATGTAAGTTTTTATTTTGGAGTGCATTTAAAGGATAAAAAATGATGTTGTCAGAGAACAGATAGCTGGGTACCTTGGTTTTCTTTAAGTGGTTTACCTTAACAGATATTAATCTGCTTTCCACTCTCTGGCTGATAGCCAAGACTGAAGCAGTAGAGTCTCTTTTCTCTTTTTTTTTAACAACTGTGTTCTTTTTTCCACCTTTGCTTCCATCCTTGTTTACCTACTTTTAGTCCTGGGTTTGCAAAGCAGAATCTTCACTGAGAAGTGAAACAGCTTTACAGCAAAGAAGACAGGAATGTATCAAGAGAATAACTTCTCATAATCTTGTTTTCTTTTTGCCTGGGTAAAAGCAAATGACATTTGATAATTTAATTTTTAGGGCCTACTGCTTTCCGTGCAAGCTTTGGACATGTGGTAACTGTACCTAGCAGGAGAAGAGTAGCAAAAGTAGATCTGACAATGCCACTGTAGAATGTGCATTATCCCTCTCTCCAGCTTTGTGGAGTGGAAACAGCAGACCTGTGGTCTCCAGTGACATTAAAGGCACTGGAAAAGGGGATGAATGGGTTTCCTATGGTGATAAAGGATGATTGGCAGAAAGATATATTCTTCTGGGTATACTTTAAGCACTGTTATAAATATAGGTTGAATATTCTCCAGCATGGCAGACTTACAATCCAATCAAGGTCAGAAAAGTAGTGTACCTTGTAGTTTTAGATATGTGTGTCTGCATTTGTGTGTACTTCTTACTCATTTATAAGAGTTGAAGTAAGAAAAAAACCAACCACAACAACAAAAACCAAACCCTAATTCTGCCAGTCCTAATTTTCTTAGCACTGCACAGGAATAGCAAGCCTGTGTCCATGTGCTCTGTCCCTGCCATAAGGAGCTGCCATCTGCTTGGAGAGGAGACTGGTTCTTAATGTGTTCTCACTCAGTACCAAGCTGTCTTATCAAAGCCAAAACTAGCAAGCTTCAGAGCCTGGGTAAGAAACACAGTCTTGTACATGTGTTACACACACATTGGGCTACATACTGTGTTCAAGCTTTCACACTTGGACATCTCATAATATGCATTCAGACTGTGTTTATATTCCTGTTCATATCCCTACATTCTGGTTTAACAGGCTTTCAAAGAGAATAGAAATATAGTTTGGTAAAATAGCTGCTCTAAACTATCACACAGAAGCACTACTTTGCCCAAATTGACTGTGTTAGACACAAAAAAGCCAAACCTTTACATAATTCTTCAAATTCTTCATGTTTGTATTTCTACTGTGGCTGAAAACTGGGAAATGTCAAAAATACCATGCAACAAAAAGCTAAAGACAAAGGATAGTTGTGTGAAAATAGGTCATCTTTTGAGGTTTGCAATGGAATATTTTAGACCTGCAAAGTTTAGTGTTTGGGTGAGGCTGGGAATGACATTCTGACGTGAGCATTCACTTAACTCATGGAACAAAAAGTGAGATTTTTTCACTGGGGCTGCTTGGAGAGTTCATTGCTTCCCAAGTTGTGTGTCTTGGCATGGCTGCTCTGCAGGGAGCTGGCCTTTCCCTTCCATGTCCAGGGTGAGTGTCTGAGTCCCCTGGCTCTGGGCTTATATGTCAGGGTGTAGGAGGTACAGTGCCTCTTTATCATGCCTGCCAAAGGACTTGGGTGAGCAGAGAAACTTCTGAAAGCTTAAAAACATTCAAATTGTCCCTGCTTGCCTGCTGCTCCTCTGCACTAGGGAAGGAGCACTAAAACCCACAGCTTTGTCTTGGTAGCTGAGACAGAGAGAGTGTTTAGCAGTGCTGGCACAGAGGTGTGTGCATGGGAGGGAAGTACATGGGAAGCAGGGCCATAACATAGAGCCTTGCTGAGGTTCCTGGCAGTGCTGATGCCCATGGGCAAGCAGGGACAGATGGACCTGGCTAAATTATGCCAAGAGCTGAAATCAGAGAGCCAGAGGTGGCTAGGAGCCAGTGTAACCCTGACTCCTAGATTCCTGTTTCTGTGCCAGGCATCTAAAAGTGCAGCACAAAACCAAATCTGAAATTCCCATTAGAAGTTTTGCTCTCCATTAGTCTATAGCAGGAGTCTAAATGGCTCAGTAGTTCTGCTCTGCCTAGGATCTGTGTGTTATGCATATTAACTAAGGTGATTTTTAAATTTTTAGATTATTTTTTAAAAGATGGCAGCAAAGTGAGGGTTTCTTAGTGCTTAGCACTCGTTAAAAATCAGGCCACTTATTTTTTAACAATTGCAAGAATCTTTTTCTGAGGGATTCATGTGTTTTAGGAGCAAAATACTGTTTCTCAAAAGTGACTGGTTTGCATTGTTGTAACAAACACACCATTTAGGGTAGTTTCTGGATTGTTTAGAAACTCAAAGTGGCCTAAGATTATTTGGGTAGTGCCTCAAGAAACTAAGCAGCTGATGTGCTTCACCTGCATCTAGCCTGAGGGCCAAGTGGAGATGTGTCTTATGAACTAGGTTATACCTGAGGTGCTTAAAATGAGGCTGTCATGGCATTGTGCTTAGCAAAACAATTTCTTTCTCTGGGTTAAATAAAAGTTAAAGTCATAACAAAGTGACCTCAGCTTTAATCTTTTCCTGGAAAAAGTAGAAGTGCACTCATTTGTTGTTGAGGAAAAGTCAGATGTTTTGTTACCTAATAGATATACTTTTATTTTCATGTAGAATGCTAAGGAAGTGCATAAATGTAGCCACTTCAGCTCCTGTTCCAGGTCTTCTTGACAATCAAACAACATCCAGTCCCTTGACATTCAGTTTGCTGTTTCACTAAGGCATTGCATGGTGTGCCTAGATCTCACTTTCTTTTAGGGTTAGAGCCACATCAGCTACTGCCTTTCCTTTGCCTTTTGACTCCCAAATTCATCAGCAAATTGTCAGGTAGGTCAGTGAGGATTTGGAAGATTTAATTAGAATCTGGAAATGGAAGAATAGCATTTCAAAGAAGCTGGGATAAGGCCCTCTTCAAAATAATTTTCTTGAATTCTACTGAGATATTTTGGTGCTATGTGATGATAATAAAAAGAAAGGCTAAGTATTTAAAAAAGCACAAAACAAAAAACCAAATCCAAACAAACTGTGATCATCCTACAGTGATCCTGCTGCTCATTTGGAAATACCTTCTTTTTCAAGTAAATACCAAGCCAGCTTGCTCAGGTCATGTTTTGAGGTAGAACTATCTTATTCAAGATGAATTCATAGAACATTTCTCTATCCTTCTTCTCCTTTTTAAAAATTCACACTAGGCACGTTTGGGTTTATATCTGATTTTGTAATAAAATCTTCTATTTGCTTTTTAAGCAGCAATTCCCAGACAGCTCCTCTGGGTGTCAGTACAGCTTCAGGTATAGCTGCATTGCGTTTTCATTAAACCGTTCCACAGTGGACAGAGGAGTGGTAAGAGATAAAAAGTTAGACAGGAGTGAAAAAAGATACGTGACAATAAAAAGGGGCACTGCCATGCCTGTGACCCAGCAAGGAACACATCTGAGCTGCCCTGGTTTCCCTAAGAAGCACCAATTACATTCCTGTATGTTGGACTGCATGTGAACAGCCTGATTGCTCTGCAGGTAGAGACTGAGACTGCTGGAGGAAGTTACAGAGATGCTAGAAGGAATACTGATCTTTTCCTTTAGCAGAATTAGGAAAGAATATTCTCTCTAGGTTGTTGTTGCAGGCTACAGGACATGTCCAAACAGATTTCTGCAATCTAATAAATAATTTGAATGGAATTAGATTCAGGGAGCATTGCTGGCCAGCATTTTCCCATGTGTGTGAGACAGTATGGACATTGGCTGTGAGAAATATTTGAGAGGAAAGAATGACAGGAAAAATGCGGTAGTAAACCCAGAAAGCTTTGTAGAGAGATTTAAAGAATTGCAGAAAAACATGGGTTGGGAAGGACCTCTGAAGTTCATCTTATACAAATCTTCAGAACAGATCCAGCTAGAAGAAGTTCAGAGCCTTTTCCAGATGAGTTTTGAATATCTGCAAAACTGGAGATTCAACAATCTCTTTACACAGCCTGCTCTTCTCTTTGATCATCCACATGGTAAAAATTTTTTCCCCTAACATCCCGTCTGAATTTCCCATGTGCCAGCTTGTGACTGTTGCTTCTCCTTTCTTCATGCAGACTCTGTCTTCTCTATACTTTCCTGTTAAGTAGTTGAAGGCAGCAATTAGATTTTTCCCAAACCTGCTCTTCTTACTGAACGAATTCAGCTTCCGTAGCCTCTCCACCTATGCCCACGCCATCTCTGCAGCCCTTTCTGGAACTCAGTTCACTTTGTCAACATCTGTCTTGTTCTGAAGTCTTCCAAGCACTGAGAAGAGAGTCAAAAATCACTTCCATCTACTTTATGGCTCTGCTCTAGCAAATACAGCTCAGCATGTCATCAGCCCTTGCTGTCTCAGGGAACTCTGCTGTCAGATGTTCAACTTGTACTCTGCTAACATCAGGAACCCTTTCTGAAAAGCTGTTTTCAGCTGTTAGACAACCCAGCCTGTCTTGTTGCATGGATTTACTCCTCCTGAAGTGCAAGACTTTGAATTTGCCTTTGCTGAACTTGCTAACTTGCTGTACTTCTCCAGCCTCTGATGGTCACTCTGATCTGGGAATGTATAGGGCCAAAGTGAAAGTATGGGGAAGGTCTCAATAATTCTTAGACTTTTATTTTTCATCAAGTGCCACGGCAGAAAATGGTGATGCCCAGACTGAGCATTATCTGGTCAGGGACCAGGAAAGCAAGCAGTTCTGCCTTTCTACCAGTAAAATGATGCACTGTCTGCAGCTGGGACTGCAGGGGACTCACAGTCCCAGAGGTATTGATATAAATTGCTGAATGAGAGGGTTTCCTCACCTATATTTAAAAAATACTTGATGTGCTAAAAATTTTCTTCATTTGCAATCAGGATATGTGAATAAATCCAAACAGGGATGCCACTTTTGATTCTGAAGAGATGTACATTTAAAATGAGAAGGAATGGGTTTAATTTGACAACTCTTCCTCTCCCCTCATCACAGGCAGCTGTTGTCAGACTGAATTAGAAAGTGTGAAGAAATACATTCCTTAAGCAGGAAAAAAGTGGAATGGTCATAAACCCCAGTAGAATTGCTGCATAGAGATTGTTATTTGGCCTTTAAATATTAAATGGCTGGTTTTAAATAGGCCTGGTGCAGATGGTTTCTGCTGCAGGTTTATTGATTAAAATAGCTGCTTTACATTAGCTCCAAGTTTGTTTCTCCAGAGGCTTTTGTCTTCATGAATAATGTACCCATTGGCTGAAATTTTGTTAGAATTCATCTCCTGGAGGCTGGCTGTATCTCTAGGTTCCGAAGTCTCAGTTGACTAGGCTCAAAATTGTGACAGTCCCTGCACTTCCCTCCTTAGAAATGAATATTCCTTCTTCCACCCATCTAGTGCTGAACAAATCTAGTGCTTGCACATTGGAGAGTTCACTTGGAAATAGTCTATTTGGCTGTTTGAGAGAGGCTTGTATGATACTGAAGGTTGCCTTGGCTATATTGAGGATTAGATTTTTGCAGCAGTTCATCCAAACCCTGTGAGTGGAAAAATTCCAGTGAGCTTTGGAGCAGACTGTGAACTTGGAGGCCTGTCATGGTTTTATGTGGGCAGGTCTCATGCCTTCAATATTGTAAGTATTCCAATTTGCTGGATGCAGCTAGTGCATCTATGATCAGGCTTTTTTTACACCATTTTTATGGCCTTTTTATGCATTTCTAAATATGTGTACCTTGATTTCTGGAAGATGCTTGTGGATTTTCTGTTAAGCCTAAAGGTTATTGCTTTGCTTGCGTAAGGGGTGGTGGAACAGACATTGCACAGCTTCCCCTTGCAGGCTGAGGCTTGCAAATTCTGCTATCCCTCTGAGCTGAGTTTGCCACTCTGCAACAGGAGAACACTGCTGCTGGACCTATAAGAAAGGAGGGCTATGAACAGCATGGAAAGCAGAGCTGATAAGACCTTTCTTGATAACACACTTCTCCTCCTCCTCCCTTCTGATCCTCTTCCCTATCACAGAAATATTTGTCTTTCCTTTAACTATCTGCTACAACAATAGCTGTCTGTAAAACCAGAGCAGGAGGAAAGTCAGATTAAAGCCTTTGGTGAAAATATGTGAAATCAGGCTCCCCTGTCTCATTTATGCTTGGGAAAATAAATATCATTGTTAGTAGAAGAGCTAATTGAATCTTGTGACTCTGGAAATGTAGCCAGTCACAGACAATCTGGCATGCCTTTACTCTCTTGGGGAGATGGTTATGCTTTCTTTCTACAAGTTAATTTTACACCAAGATAAAACCAGAAGAAAAACCCAGTTGATATGTGTGTGTATGTATATATATATGTAAAGAAAAAAGTTATTCCATTCTGAAATGGCCAAGAACAGGATATTGCAGTGCCTGAATCTTTTCCTGAAGATTCTTTCTGTTTTGTTTAACCAAATGAAAATCTCTTCAAGATGTCATTTGGCAAAGTGTTTTGACCCAGGTGAGACCACAGATCTTGACAGTATATTAGTTTTCCTGAAGTATCTCTGACTTGTGTCTAATTTTTTTTAAGGCATGGAGGCTGTGAAGATGATAACTTGCTTCTTTATGACAGTAAAACACATAGCAAAGATCATACTGGGAGGGTAGCTGACAGGCACTAGACAGATGGTTCCTGTGTGGATGTTAGCAGATGAGAATCCTCCCTTCTTGGGACACCTGTCTGGTGACCAGTGCTGCCACAACATATCTCTCACACTTCTTACAGACCTGAGAGAAAGATGTGGTGGCTGGGGTGTGAGTGTGTGTGGCTGAGAGCAGGTCATTAGGCTTTCTCTCTTTCCTCCCTTAGAGCCTGTCAAAGGCATGGGGTGGACGAGTCAGTGCACAAAATGCCCAACACTGTTTAGTGTGGAGGTTTCTGCAGTCTCACTTCCTTCTACCATAGCTACAAGCAAGACTCCCCTTGGTGTAGTTAGGACAGGACTTGAGCAGTTAGGAAAGCCTCCCCCTTGCTAAAATTGCATGGCCTGGAATTGTAGGAGGATGCTGAAAGTCCTCCTACTCTTTGCCAAAATACTTCGTGTCAGTAGTGGAACAAAGAAAGCCCAGTTTATTGCGGCTGATCCTTTGGTATCTCCAATGGTGGAAGCTCTCGTTGAGGCTTTTCCTGTGGCTGGGATATTCAAACCCTTTCTTTGTGCCTTTGCTACTACATCAGAAAAGTTAAGCTTATGCTATTGTTTTTCCTTGTGAAAGCAGGAATTGACTCTCTAACTCCTCTGTTAACAACACATGAAGTGAGCCAACAAGCTCAGAGTTTATAAGGATGAGACAGAGAGGTGCATATATACACGTCAAGATACTGATATAAACCTGATGAAACTGATATAAATAAGGTTATATAAACCTTATTTTCTCAGGATATCAGGCTACACAGTTACCTGATGGATCCTTTCAAATAAAAACACTCATAGTAGCATCAGTAGTAATGTTAAATTTCATACAGGCACTGTATTCAAGACATACAACAAAACAAAAAGACAGTAATATGTTAAAAAATAGATATTAATTTTAGGCACACAAAATATGCATAAACACGTTTTTCATCCTTTCCTTCAATCAATGCTTTAATTGAGAAGACATTGGTATTGTAATAGTGTCTCTTCTGTTGTTGATGCTTTAAGGAACTAACGACATCTGTTTTCCCAAGCATAAAGAAGCGCCAAATTGTAGGATAATCTGTAATGTTTATTTTATTGTTTCAAATAAAGAACTGAAAGGTGATGAGACTGGGCAATTAAGAAACAAAACAAAGGAATAAGCTCTGCTGATGCAGTGGAATACTGCATTACCAATGCGGGGGCAGTCAGGATACGTGAGCTAAGGAACCTGGCATGACACTTGCGTGTGAAAATATTTTCAAGTATGTAAAATTTGCACCACTTTTTATGACCCATTCTGCACTGTTTAACCTTGTAGGAAATACAGTGTGTTGAATTTTGATCTTCAGAAGGGTTTCTGCTAGGAGTTAAGGACAAAAGTCTGTAACTAACTGGTCAAAGCAGCAGGACAGTTCTAGTGTTGCCTGCTAAATCCTCTGGGTTACCTGCATTCCTGTTGTATTTCCACACACATGGCTGAATGGTCAGGGCAGAGCTGGCCTGGCTGGCAGCAGAGCAGGATACAGGCTTAGGATGTACAGCAGCAATCAGAGCCTTTAATGGGAGTAGAGGATTAATTAATTCTGATCCATACAGACACATTGGCTTCTTGTGCAGTCAGAATCCTAATTAGGCAATCAAATTTTTTCCTTTCACAGTGACCATTGCTCCAGCTGTGCTCTAACTCTTTCCTCTCTTTATTTGCAAATCTCTCTCTTTTTTACAGCAAAAGAAAAATTAC
Source organism: Corvus brachyrhynchos (assembly GCF_000691975.1). NCBI lineage: Eukaryota > Metazoa > Chordata > Aves > Passeriformes > Corvidae > Corvus > Corvus brachyrhynchos. The sequence goes on along the minus strand of NW_008239139.1, from coordinate 3,085,432 downwards.
ATACTTTGGCAGGAAAGCTTCCTTCTTTTCTTTCATTTTTTCCTGTTTGCATCTACATATTTGCATATCTGCTTCTGTTGTTCTATAATCCCTCAACCTTCATTTTCAAACTCTTGTTATGAAATGAGATCATGGCTCCTTCCTCAGCTCCTTTATTCCTCTAACCCAGGGTTCCTTCCCTTCTTTTCCCCCCTCCAGCCCTCAGCCCCTGCTGACTCAGTTAAATATACAAGTGCTCTTTTCCCCTTTGTTCCTTCTTTTCCCTTCACCCCTCTGCGGCTGCTTTTCTTATGTTGGCTTTGATCTGTTTGCTGGCAACACTAACATTTTTAAATCTTTTCTAATTTGTTATTTTTGTACATTTTTTTGAAATTATATATCTTGGAAAGGAAACATGGGTTGCCCCATTCACTGCAGGGACAAACTCATTGTTACTTGGGTGGGAAGACTGTATATGCAATTGAAATCTGTGCTGGGAAGTGCTGAGGAATGGCCCAGTCCACTGGACTGTGTGCTGTCAGTCTGGTCTAAATAATGAAGGTACACCCCAGATTCAGCTGTACAGTTAGCCTCAGTTTTGCTAAGCCACGCTTCTGCATAAAAGGGAAAAATGGAGGGCCAGTACTTCAGTGTCTTTATGTTCCTTTGTTCTGGGTGGTGACCAAAACCATAAGGAGTGTGATCCTTAGTGATGGGAACTGGACACAAATCCCTGGAATCACTGAGGTTCTCCTCTTTATCAACAGGGACACTGAGAGGTCACATGTGTTTTATAACCCTTCACTCTCTTGGGGTATTATCAGAGTCCTAACCCACTGGTTAGGGTATCCTATAACTCTTGTGTTGCTGCTGGTATGTTGACTTTTTCTGTACCTACATCTGTCCAGATGCTTTTTTTTGATCTGTTGTATTACTTCTGTGAAGATGGTGTGAATTGTTATTAATTACAACTACTGTTTTATGCTAACCACTACACTGACTTGTGGCAAAAAAAATGGCCACTGTAATGACTCTTGAGTTCCTGCCAAGATGTAATTTCCTTGACCACCTCTAGTTGTGAGGTTTTCTCCTGGCAGTGACAGTAGCAGATGAGTTTCTGCCAAGTATCTACAGACAGTCTTGGCATCAATCCTCATGAACATGGCTCCATATGGTCACTCTGGCCTGCAGAACCTGCTGCTAGATGGCCTGTTCGGCTCTCTCTATTTCTTTTTTCTTTCTTTTTTTTTTTTTGTCAGGTGCCTCTCAGTCCTCTCTTCTAAGGAATAAGGAAAAAGACTTCAAATTACTCCATATCCCATTCCCCACACTGAGACTGAACTTTATTTGTGATCTTTTTTTACCAAAGATTGACTGCATTTTGTTTTATTCCAGGTCACCGGTTTCTTCAGAAGATCAAGGTAAGATCTGTTTTATAGATACTAACAGCATATTAAAAATGAGACCAAAGACTAACGAGTAAGCTCTGTTTTAACCCAGTTGTGGTGGAGAAAAATGTTTTTATAAAAATGAAACTTTGATGTTGATGAAACTATGTTCACCCCTTGACATTAAGTGCTTGATCATTTAGTTAGTTTAATTGGGACTGACAGAAGTTGAGTCATTTGTAAAATGAATCTTGCTTAATCAAATGGAACTATTGCAAGAGTTTACAGTTTATTCATCCAACTGTATAGAGCTTCACCCATGGAAAATTGTGTGGCTGAAAGGATCATGCATGTTTTTTGTAAAGATGAGAACATCTTTCATGACTCTCATAGTACAGCATCTTTATTTCTGAGAGGTGAGTGTATTGTGCTTTAAAAGCTTGAACACACATTATCTTGGGTTACCAACAGAGTCATTTTGGTAGGACAGTATGGAATTTAGTGCAGCTAGGCTCTTCTACATGGAAAAGTCTCATGGCTTGAGTAGCAGGACTTGCAGGTTATGCCAACATGGTTGCCCTGAAGGAGACTTGAAGGATTCCTATGGACTAAAGAGGGAGTTTGTGGTGACAAGGTGCTTAATAACATGGTAAACTTAAGTCCATCTTAAATTTAATCACACTGCGAAGGGGTGGTAATTGCACTGCCAGAGTTGCATAAGGAATAAGGAACAAAAAAAAAGGGAGACTGACTGAGAGGAGGAAGTCCATCATGTGGCTCAGAACTGGGAATACTATTTTGGTCCAAAAGAGAAATATCTATTTTCTTCTGGCATCCAGTTTGTATGCAGTCCTACAGTCAGCAAATTTTCTGGCCAATACCGTAAGTATTACTTAAGAAAGGTCCACATGGGAATAGTAAGGACCGTTGCAAATGGAGCTGTAAGTGGGTCTGAGTCTGGAAGTGTGTCACTGAACTATGTTCACTTGGAGTGTGGAGTGACGAGTTAGGTATCAACCTACATTGTCTTTGGCTCCAGCCAAGAGCTTTTTAGTCTAGTATAGTGGATGTCAAATGTATTGTCATCAACAAATTCTCTTCCATCTCCTTGACAAGTTCTTTCTCAGTAAAGAAAGTTGTAAAGAGAGCCATAAAAATGGACAGACACGCAAGACCAAAGATCTATCTGGCCTATCTAGTCCATTCCTGGCGTCTGGCAGCAGCGGATCCCATGACAAATAAAAGTATGAGACTGGCAGAAGCATACAGGTTTAATTTCCTGGTGCACCCTATTAGATTTTTGTGATTTACAGCTCATTGATTTTGTGAACCAGATGGAGTTTTCCTGTTTAATAGTTCCTCTGCTTTTTACCATGACTGCAGCTTCCAGCATGCAGTACAGGACACTTGTGAGAAGTTAACAGTATACCTCATGTCTCCATCTCTGAGAAGAGATTTGAAATCATTAGGGTCTAATATACTATTTCAGGACCTGGATTCAAGCTGCATCTCAGTGCATAAACTTGTTAGTGATAGACTGCTCTTGCTTTTTCATTTCCCTTGCATTTATTCTATTGCTTTATCTTCATCTATTAATGGAGCAACAGACGGTGTGTATGCATTTCCTTGTGTATCTTTAAAGGTTTGTATTTCATGCTGTCAGAATGCTTTCCTTCTTTCAACTATTTTTATACTATTCTAGTTTTTCACAAAACCTTCCTGTTTGCCATCTACCATCTGCTGCCACGGTTTGGCTTTTCAGGTTTGATCAACATCTCTGAATAGCCTCTTCTTCCTTGCTTCCTTTTCTCTCACAAGCAAGCTCTTCTGAAATGCAGAGTGAAAGGCCTTGACCAATTAGTGACATGATAGTGCCAGTTATTAGAAGTTTCGTGACCATGGAGTATCCAACTAGGTTTGTCATCCATGTAAGTAAGTAGGAGCTCCTCTCAAGCACAAAAGATTTCCCATTCCCCAGTGACTTTTCAGAAAGAGGGGTCCAGTACTTGGATTTCCTCTATCCCACCATGCCAGCTACAGAGCATGGTAAATGGGCACAGTACTAAGAAGAAAATGTGATAAAAGTGCTGCAGCATAAGCTCTTTAGAGCCTAGAAGGTTCTCAGTCTGCTGAGACTGCATGTGTGGAGGCATCTCAAATTAGCCTTAGATCTCAAATCCCTTACCTAAACAAAAAAGAGAGGCTCCAGGAGAGAGCTGAAAACTTATCTCTGAATTTTATAGTGTTTATGCAGATGTCTCCTGGCATATTGTTCTTGGAGTATGTATCTTGGAATCAGTTTTGAGACTTACATGTTCATTAATAGTCAGTACTCAACTGCGTACCTATTCAATATGTTAAACACTCTTTTTTTTTTTTTAGTAAGGTAATAATGCTTTGGGCTACACAGTGAGGAAACATCCAACTGTAGAATACTGTACCTACATTCTGTCCTATATTACAGCTGCTCTTCCCTATTATGGACACCATTCTAGTGCTGATTTTCTGATGTGATAGTTGATCATTACTGAGAAAAAGCTCTTCCTCTGTTGTGTTGAATCTTTTGTTTTAACCTCCCACTTGATTCCTGATCTTTTTGTCTGCTTTAATATTCAGTCATCACTTTTTCTTCTACTATTTCTCTGTGGTTTTTTTTTTAATCATCCTCTTCTTGCTTTTTAAACGACTCTTT
>NW_008239139.1:3042805-3081346 GCF_000691975.1 Corvus brachyrhynchos | reverse complement strand
ATTTTCGCGTTGTGCTCCTCACCTTGGTTTCTGAATGTCCTGCTTCTCCTCCAGTGTGGACTGACTGCTTTGAGCACTGGTTGCAAACAGTAGCTGTAGCATCTGTAGTGTTCTAACAGACTTGTACCAGAATTAGCATCTAATGTGAGTGGCACTTCCATTAATCCCTGACGGGACAATGCATTATGCTGCCTTGACAAGTGGGTGAAGATAAAGCACCATCTGTCTCAGACTGGGCATCTATTGAACAATTGCAACTGCACACAATGCTCCTTGTTGTGGACACATGTTAAAGGCACCTTTATCAGTTACAAAACAGAGCCATTTTAATTGGCACAGAAAGGTTTTGGGAAAGAGCACTGCTAGAAAATCCCAGACTTCAAAAGAAAAAATACCCAAAGCCTCTTTCAGATTTTAAAAGGTTGGTGTCTTTGTTCTTGGTACAGATAGTTAGGAAATAGATAACTAAAGAGTGAAATCCATCTTTTTCTTTTTTCTTTTTTTTTTTTTTTTGGATTAACAGAAGGAGTAGACAAAACCCCTAACCCTCAAATGCTCTAACTGATTGACAAAATGATACAAGCCAAGTAAATCCTAAAGCATACTAGTTTAGACAGGGCAGTGATGACTCTGAAGAATGACCTTTTCGGTGAGGTAGGCCCTAGTGCAGTTACCTGCCCTGCAGCCTTGGAAGTCAATGGTCTTCTTTGGGTGTTGGGGTTAAATGAGACTCAACAACGGGCAAGTGTCAGGCGCACAGAAGACTTGGTGGATGTCATGAGGGACGGCCAGGCAAGTCATCTCATAGGGGAGGTACCACCTGCTGTATTTTCACTGCATAAAAAGTCCTGGTCATATGTTCAGGAGGTCTGACACTGCTGGAGGTTATTGCATCCCTTGTTTCTGGAACAGGTAGGGTACTGTGATGGGAATGCAGATTTCTAATACATTGCATTGCCACTACACAGTCATTGTCTGGTTATCATTAGGTGAATAGTTGAGGTTTGCCAAACTCTTCATTCACCCAGCACCCTTCAGAGCTGCACTGTACTTTGTGGGCACACAGGGTCATGCCCTGCTCCCTCCTATTTACAGCCACCCTGCAGAAATCTGCATTAAAAAATCATATATTTAGCTTCATCTGGCCAAAGTTGGGTTCTCTCTACTGTTCTTTGTTTACCTTGTATGTTTGAGGTGGTTCTTCATCATCATGTGAGCAATTGAGGGAAATGGCCTTAAAAAGAGTACAATGAGTTCTATTTCCATTTCAAGTATTCTGAAAAAAACCCAGCAAACTCTTGCATGTTGCTATTAATGGTGTAGGGATATTGACGTGTTATTCATGTCATGGCAACTTGAAGCTGATGCTGTTCAATATTGTGTGTCTAACTTGAAACAGAGGAAACTTGCCTTTGATGGATTTACTCAGTTTTAAGTAGCTGTACTAATGCACTTCAAGTAGCAGTCAACCAGAGCTTAATCCTTATGCATCTGAGTTGCATTCTGAATGGGAAACAGGAGGTTTCAAATATTTATGCCACTGCTCTCTTACTCATTTCTCTATAAACTAATGAAACTGGGCTTTTTGCCTTGTTTTCTTCCAGCAGACATGTTTTTGCTGCATAAGCATAATTTCTGTAATTTGAGGTTAGTGGTTTTGGTGGGTTTTTTGTGTGATGGATTCAAAATTCATGAGGGAATAGGGGACAACTGAGAAATTAATACAAAAGGGAGATATATTCAATGGAGCAATTTTGAAGACGGTTAGTTATTACAAAGTAATAATATTATGCAAGAGATTAAGATAAAGGATGGGTTTTCTGCTTGAAAAGACGAATAGCGACACTCAAAGGTCTTTCAGATCCTTCCAGATGCTGGCTCCATGTCATGGAATCACTCCATGACTTGGAGTCATCCAGCCTGGATATCCTACACCTCGGAGGGATTTGTGTAGAGCCAGGAGAGCATTAGAAGTGAGTTTATAATGGTGACTTCTACATTAGTCTCTATTAGGAAAAAAGTTTCCACAGGGATTGCTTGGCATGGGTGCAAACTGGAAGTTTTAGGTGGGACGTGTAATTCTGTCTCTGGATATCCCTCTGAAAAAGAGAGAGCTGCTATCAGAATTGTAAGGAAGGGATGGATCAAGTGTGTGCATGGAAGGCAGTGGTGGCTCCATGCCATACAGGAAAATGCTTTGCTATGCACTATCCACTCCTGCCTTGGAGGCAGAATGTCCTGTACACTGTGGTATTTACTCTGGTGCCGTCTGCTCCACTAAAGAGAGGAAATCTAAACACATGCAAGGAGGAAGAGGGTTGCAGGAGTCCCAGAAAATAGCACAAGAAGCAATAACACTTCTGGAACCTCCAATAGATGAGATTTCCTGTTGCACATGGTGGCCCTTGGAAACGCAGACTACACTCTCTCAGCCTCCTTTCTTCATTCTGGAGCCACTCTCCACTAATCTTGATAGTCAGAGTCTGCAAAGGGATGTTCTCCTCTAGAGTTTTGAAACAATCTGCCATACTGATTAATAGGATGAGCAGGATGCTGCAGATGAATCCAACCATCTCAGTGCTGGTAGAATTAAAAAAATAAAGATAAAAAATGAATGGCTATTTTGTACACCAGATGCTTTCAAAAGAGAGAGAAGGGATGCTGTGCTCTTCATGGTGATGTTGCAGCTGTTTACCCAGCAACAAACTGAGATGTCTTGGAATGCTTCCTCTGGACAAATTAAAGAGTGTATGGGAGGGGTTGGAGGGAGGCTCCCGACTATAGGTATTTATTTTGATTAATTAGCCCCTGTGGGAAGAAAGCCCTCCTGGATAGTGTTTTGAAAGTGACTGTGCCCAGCTGAGCCAATGATGCCTTGGGGATCTGCTCTGGGTTTGTTCATTTCCTTCTCAGATCAGCAGAGGCTGGTATTGATGCAGACCCAGGGTACCCCTGTATTATGATCCAGTTTCAAGGTTCTTAGAAATGTCTCTGCCCGAATTAAGGTGCAAACAAGATCATATACCAGTGACAATAGTAAGGGTTTTATTTGATGGTCAATATGAGAGAGAGAGAGAGAAAGAAAGAAGTAGAAAATAGGTAGGGGAGGTGGACAGAAAGAGTGACAGGGACAGAATAAGGAAAATATCACCACTCCGTGGATCCCAATGTTGTTCGTTGATCCTCTCCAGCTGGTCTCTTGGTGGTGAAGGTCCCCCAGAAGGCACAGAGTCCCATGGGTGTACATGCTCAGGCTGGGTAATGTCCAGCCATGTCCCCCTGGGGTGGGGGTCAGTCTCTCACAGCAGACTCTGGGTCTCTTGCACCACGTGCAGCCCTGTGGGGCTGAGCCTCTCACGGGAAAGTCCCGTGGATGTGGCCTGTGGGGGTGGGGGGTCCCCACCCAAAACCTCCTCCTCCCCCCTCGCTTGGGGGGAGTCTGTGTAAACCTGGCTTCTGTGAGCTGTGCTCTCACCCCAAACTCAGTTGGAGGCTTTGGCCTATTGTGGATGCATACCTTTCCCTCAGCCTGAGGTGATTGAACATTCCTTTTATCTAATCAGCAGTTCGACTTATAGTCCAAAGTTCTTCAAGGAGGTTTCTGTGGCTGCAGCTTCTTTAAAACTTTATATCAATGTTTGAGGCATGAACTGTTTCAGCCTCTGACACCCTGGCAAGAGAAAGCACTCTGTGAAAGCACATGTCTAGGGCTGAGGGAGGTCCTTTCTGGACAAAACCCTTAAAAGGTGCCTACACCCCACCTCTTATCATATCCAAGCAGCCTGAGGGGTCAGTAGACAGCTGAGAGGGAGATGTCTGGCAGATGTGGGCATCTGAATCAGTAATAGATAAAGCAGAAAAACATTTATTTCACGATGGCCACTGCCATTATCCTTTTTCCCCTCTGGAGGAAGTACGAGCAAGGAATATGTTATCTCAATCTGAGCACTTGTTTTCAAGCAGAAGCTCTGGGTAACCCTGCAACCAACTTTGCTTCTTGGTTTTTTTCTGATGGGATTGTTCATGGTCAGATAAGAGTGGCGATCACTTCACCCACTGAAGAACCTGCATAGAAAAAATATTCTAGAACTGACTTTTGGATGATTTAGTCTTCCTGTGAAGCCCCAGCTTGTTGAGGAAGAGTAACTTAGCTATTGCCAGGCAAAGGCACTGCAGCCAGTGTTACAGTGGCAAAAACCTTAAGGGAGTGTGCTAAGAGTGCCTGTGATTGGAATGATCTACAAAGTCGGGGAAGAGGGAGGAACAGTGTGGCCCACAATGCTTCTTTTTTGCTGTCCTACTTATTTTTAAATTAAAAATAAACCACTGCTTAATTATTTTACCTAGAATTCTCCTTCTGCCAAGGTAGTGCCACTCTATTGATAAAACTGCTGCATTAGTCAGCCAAAGTCTTCCCTGCCTTGTGTTCTCACTTCATCAGAGACATTTTCTTCCACTGCATCACTCCTGAGAATGACATTAATTGTTGTCTTGGCTGAAAAATAAAAATGGTGGAAGGGAAAACGAAGGCAAAAAAGAGATGATGTGAGCCAGATGGTTCTGTGACGGTTCTTTGGGGTTCTGAACTATTTACAAAGGCAGTCCTTTTTTTTTTCTTACAATCCTTTCCTTTTGTAAGTCTGAGTTAAACGATCTTGTAGCAAAAGTTCAATACTAGGGTCTGAATACTTCCACTCCTAACTATCAACTACACTCTCAGCTCTGCACCAGTGCCACATAAACAATTCAGGTTGGACTCTAATTGGCATCAAAGTAGCTTTAAACTGAGTCTGAGTGAAAATGGGGCTTTAAAGGCAGCTTGAGTGTAATTTACATCTGCTTGAAAGCCTCTTTATCCTTCCAGAGTTGTATGAAGGGACTTCTGTGTAAGTGAGAATTTAGCCTTTCTTTCCCTTCAGTATGCATGTGTGGCTAATTTTACTTTTTTTCCCCCTCCTTCTCTCCTACCAGTGTTTTGGTGCTGTTGTTTGAATTTAAAATTCTTAAAACGTAAACGCTCATAATGCAAATTTATAGCCACCTGAGTAATGATTGATTTTTTTACACGTTAATATTTTTTCTTATTCACAAGTTAGGCCAACAGGTGCAATCAAAACTGTGTCAGTTCTCCAAATCTGCATGGGATGCAGTGCTTTTGTAACTAAAGGACAACCCTCAAATATTTAGAAGGGTTTTCTACCTCCTTTGTGCAATCCTAGAAATAGATGTTATTGAGGCATGACTTATTCAGAGGGCCAGCAGACTTCAAAAGTGTCTCTCTCAAACCACAAGAGAATGTGTGCTTATGCACATTTTCCTGTACAGATGAAATAGTTCAAGATACTGTGTGAAGGCCTTTGCAATATCCCTCTTGTTGAACAGCCATCAGATGTGTGTGTCTGGCTGCTGCTCAGCTGATGTGCTTCTGAGCTCTTGGTTGCAGCACGTTGCTGCCCTGACAGTTTTCTTGGTCTCTTGGGAGCACTTTGAGCTCTCAGGCTCTTTATTCATTTGTCTTGCATGGAAATAGTGCCTGCAGCAGAGCTGTTGTGAGTTACCTAGACTGGTGCCATTGCCTTCAGGTTCCACAAGAAGCCCAAGACTTTTACAAATCTGAAAGCCTGTGGAGAACCCTTGTTTAACACCTGTTTGTTTAGGGCAGTGGCAGCAAACAGATACATTTTGGAAAAAAATTAAAAATTAATGAGTCTTTGCTTTATTTAGCACAAGAGATACTATGATCTAGGCAGGAAACCTCTAAACTGCATGTATTTTTTGTTGTCATATTTCCACCATGCTTCTTATGCAGTCTTTGGGCTGAGGTAGAAATCCTCTAGCAAGTTCAGGAACCTTTTTCCATTCCCATACAGCTGCTTCAAGTGTAGACCACCAGATGCTTTCTTATGGTTGATTTTGGATTAGAAAGATATATCATAGGGATAGACTTCCTGAAATGGCTAATGAGAGACTTTTGCTTCTTTAGAAGTTAAAATTACATTTATAATTTTCAGGCTTACAGGCAATCAACTTCCTCATCAAAATGCCCCTTGTTTAGTTATAATGCAGCCTCTTCCTGAGCACTGAAACCTGTGGCTGATTCTCATGGTCTGTTAGCTGTCTGTTGCTGAAGATGTTTCATTTTCATTGCTCAGCACCAAACTTTAAAAACGGTGCAAGAACATTCTTCTGTCAGATTCCTCCTCAGTACATGGGCTGTGTTTGCTGGATGCTCTCATGAAAAAGGACATTTTGTTCAGCCTGAAGAAGAGACGAGGCTCCAGGGAGACCTTATTGTGACACTTCAGTACTTGGAAGGGGTTTACAAAACAGGTGGGGACGGATGTTTTAGCAGGGCCTGTTGTGCTAGGACAAAGGCTAGTGGCTTTAAACTAAAAGAGGGTTGATATAAGAAATAAGTTTTTTTCAGTGAGGGTGGTAAAACACTGGCACAGGTTGCCCACAGAGGTGGTGGATGCCCCATCCATGGATACATTTAAGGTCAGGTTGGATAGGGCTCTGAGCACCCTGATGTAGTTGAATATGTCCCTCCTTATTGCAGGGTGGTTGGACTAGATATACTTTAAATGTCCTTTCCAACTTGAACAATTCTATGATTCTGTGATTTTTTTCTTCTTTCCTGAACACATCTTACTCTATGCACAAGTATAAGAAAAAAGTCAGTCCTTAAAGGTGTGTGATAGGACCAAATGCTCTTGTCCTTTTCTTGGCTGAAGGAGTGCACTGTTAAAATAATAAGCTCCAAAGAGGGTGAGTATCCCATAATAGGGGCTTGATGCAGCTTTTTGCCCAAGCAGTTAGCTTGTATTTGGGGAATTTTGTCTCATTCTATCAGGAGAAAAATTTGGTTCTAACAGTCAGATAATTGTTTGATGTAAAGCATTTTTTCAGTGAATACAGAAGAAGTGATTTAACCATTTATTTCTGGATTTTTTGGTTTTTTTTTGCCAGCAACCATAAGATCCCTTAACCTGCAAGGCTTAATTTCTGTTTAATTTTTTCATAGTCTTCAGTAGTCACTTCCACTACTTGCAGGTGCATAAAATATGTGAAGAAGAATTTAATTGCTCCTTTCACTCAGCTTATCATCAAAGGAAAATATTTAAGCATCATCAGCTTTGGTGAGACTTGAGATTGTCTGTAGATCAAAGACCTGTGAGCTCACAGTCATTCCAACAAAGTGTTATTAATTTTGTAATTTAACTTCTCAGTTATGTAGACAGTTTGGCATGTGTATGTTATAGGTGGTTTCGGGTTTTTTTCTGTAACTTTAAAAGCAGATAAAATGTTAGAAGGAGGTAAAGTTTTTGTAAAAGCTCAAGTGCAGAGATTTGCAACTTCTCTTCATGGAGCCCTAAAATTGTTCTATGGGACTGGCAGGCCTCTCAGAAATACCAAGTGAATTCACTGCTCTGTATCTTAGGTGCCTGTTTCTCATAGTCCTCTCAGAAGGGAAGTAATCCACGAACCAAATCCCTGTGGTACCCCCCACCCCTTTTATCTGCAGGTCAAGGCTGAAGATCATGGCTAGAGTAGAAAAAAGTCAGTTCGGTACATTTCTGGGTAAGTTATATTACTGTGAGTTTGTCATAAAGCTTTTATGAGCAAATTGTTGTTTACAGAGAAAAGAGTGCATTTCTGAATGATAATCTGTATGGACTCCAGTAATTTGAAAGCCCAGCTTTTTGAGTGATTGATATAGAAGTTATTATTGATTTCTGTAAAAGTAGTGAAAAATAAACCCCAAGGGCTTCTTTTATTATCACTTCTGTAATGCTGATCTTTAATAGCTCAGAAGACTCCAACTGTGTAAAAGCACTCTTCTAATCAGGGTCAGCTTTTAACTTCTCAATGTGTAAAGCAGTAATTACTTTAAATTTCTGACTCTATGAATTACACAAGGTCTAAAACAGCAATAAAGGGTTGGAAATGTTCTGGAAGTTAAGGATAGTCCAAGTTTAGTAACTGTCAAAAATCTGATGAAGTCACCTTCTCCTATAGTTTCTTCTTCATTATCAGCTCTACAAGGTTTAAACAAGGCAGCATTTTATGTGGTATTCCTTAAGAGTTCCCCTGAGCACTCTAGTAGGAGATGGTGGTGAACACTGTGATTCAAATTCTGGAAGCCCCACACCAAAGCTCTTATATTTTTTATTAGGTGCCTCCAACCAGTAAGAAGCATCCAGCACTGAAATGCTGATGGCGTATCAACTCTCAGTGCTGAGTCAGTGTCTTAGAAAGGGCTGGACAGATGCAGGCATTGTCTGTTAAATGAGGTTTCCACAAGGAGCTGATCACTTCAGATTATCAACTGTCATACTGTGTCTTTTGAAAGAGCTAAAGGTTTTATGAGCCTCAATTCTGCTTGAGATTAGAGAATCACAGAATGGTTTGGGTTGGAAGAAACCGTAAAGAACACCTAGTTCCAGCTCCCCTGCCGTGGGCGGGAATGCCACACCCACTAGATCAGGTTGGTCAAAGCACCCTGCTCCAACCAGGTCTTGAGTTATGGTAGCTGAATTTTGTGATAATTTCCTATGTGCTTTAATATTCTCATACTCTGATTAGATGCATTGATACCCTGGTATTTTTTTAACTCATGGTAGGATGCATTATTGCAAATAATACTCTGCTCCCACACTGCATTTCATTCATAGGTTTATAATTGCCTGCATTTTAATCATGAATGTGACAACTCCTTGGTGTGGTATATATACTTCATAACATAGTTTTAAGTAATTCTGATCCCTTCAGTCACAATTTTTAGAACTTTACTGAAAAATCGCTTGTAAATGTTGAAAACTTCAAAATTGCTGTACATTTTAATCAGCATTCCCTGTGGCTTAGTTGGTACAGAATTAGTGGGTTCAAATATGGCATTGAAAGGGTCAGATCAGGTGTGCAATCTGACTGATAAAATCTGAAGGATATTTATGCTTTACAAATAACTTTTACTCAAGTAAAAAGACACATTACCCCTGTACTGCTGACAGTGGCAGGCTGTAGAACTACCTTGTTCTTTGAGATTCTTTCCAGTGCAGACCAACTCCTCTTACTGACTCACTAATCATTATTCAACTAACTTACTAAATATCTTCCGTGTCAACCTACTTTAAGCAAAGAACTTTGTGATCCTGAGATGTTACTTACATGGGTTTACAAGAATCTTTTTCTTCATGTTCTTTCTGAAAGTGTTTTAGCAGCAAAGTTTCTGGTGTGATAGTAACCTGGCGATGAGCCCTGCGTCTGTCCTTGGTGTTAAGCTGATCAGCAGCTTTAGGATTAGGAGAAAATTTTTCTGCAGGGCATACCAGGAAGGGGGTAGTTGTTTGAGGTTTTTCCTTGCTTGTGATGCTTCTGAAGATTTTCATGGCTTTTGAAGTGAGCGAGGTGATAGCGATGACTTCTGATTCTCTCCTGCTCTATTCTTCTGATGTGCTGCAGCCACTTGCTAGCCCTCACATTTATGAGACATTCTCATTCTGCACCTGTATGGTATATGAAGAACTAAAATTTCCAATACCATGAGCATTGCCTGGTGCTAGGAGTATCACACCTTGGAAAACCTTAAAAGAAGACCTCCTGTTTTGCCCTCGTTTGGTTGTCATTCCTGGAGGTGATCAGACATGTCTCCTGGAATCATGCCATTCTGAAGGATCCCCTCTCTGTCTTAGTTTGATTCTTAATTTAGCTGCTGCAAGTTGGAGGTCATTTTCCCTAGAGCTCCTTTAGTCTGTGGAGTACAACATGAACTGATGCAGGGAAAACCAGGTTATTGTCTATGGAGAGTTATTTTCTCTTCTGACCATCCAAGCAACCCTGTGAGACCTCTCAGGCATCCTGCAGCCTCTGAAGTTACTGAGTGTGAATACTTCACCCCTTCTTTATCTGATGCCCAGTGTTTAATGACCGATTTTGCAGCACTGTTTTAATGGTGCTGGGTTCACATGCAGAGCCAGAAAGCAATTGTTATTTCATAAGTTAATTTTGTCTGGAAAACAAAAATGTTTGTTGTAACTCAGTGACATTAATGTATCTTTTTAGAATATGAAATAAAACTAGTTGTTTCCAATGGGAGCAATGGATACCAAAATAGAAATTAGATGAGTGATATATGCCCTAGGAAAAGTAATGTTTTCAGCATGTGTGTACTAGTAGTTGTTTATCCTGTGTCTCAAGCTGCATTAGTTTGCAGCATTACCACAATTCAATTAGCAGCCTTTTCAACATGGTTTTTTTTTCTGTTGGTTCATTATCCACTTGTATCTGCTCAATAATAATTTATAAGTCAGGTATGTGTGTGAGGGGGTTTGTTTTGGAGTGAGTGTTTTTTTGGTGTTTGTTTTGGTAGTCATTTTTTTTGTGTTTGCTGGCAGGCCTGGGTGGGGTTTTTGGTGGTTTTTTGTTTTGGTTGGTTGGTTGGCTTTTTGTTTTGCTTTGTTTGTTTTTGTTTTATGAAGATTATTTTCTAAGTTGGGTAGTTAGTCTCATCATCTCATCTCAAAATCCATCCAGTGGAAATCAGAAGTTGCTAGTCCCTCGCAGCTCTTCCACAGATCACCTGCATTTGTGGCTGTCCACATCCTACCAGGTAACTAGGTAACTGGTTTTGTCAAGATCCATCGGCCTGGCCAGGGACTGACACATTTGCAGGCAGTTTCAGCTGAGATCTCAGTGATGCAGCAGGGACTCTCTGCAGGGGTGAACCAGTGGAGAGGGTTGAACTTTGCTTAGGAGGCAGCCTGGGGACCGAGTGCTTCCTCAAAATATGGACAGAGAATTCCAGTCACCAGTTTTGCCAAACTGTCACCTTACACCAGCAATAAAGCTACTTGCTAAATAAATATAAAAGGTAATAAACCACTTTTATTCGTAATGAGAAATGCTTTTCTTAGGAGAAATTGAGAAAATAATGACTTCATTAAAATGTTAATTAAATCAAGTAATTTTTAAGACATCTTTAAGACCTGAATGTATATTATATATGACAAAACAGTGGCATAGTTCATTTTATGTATTACACCATCAGTGCAGTGTTGCTTAGAAGAAATAAAACAATTCTCACTTTAATGTTTCTAATTTTAAGCTAGCCTGGCATTACATGTTAACAGAACTTTTCTCCAACTTCTCAGTCTGCTCTCTCTTGTCAATGCCATCTGCTTGCTTGCTTCACCACCTCTTTAACAACCAGGTGGTTTTTGCCATCTTCACCCTCCTCCTCAATATGCCCAGCAGTCCCATTTGGGTTTATGGGGTTAGTGTGCTAAGCAATATTTGTATATTTATGTAAACATGTTCCTGATTCTAAAGAACCTTGCTCCATTTCTAGCTCAACAGCTTCTAAATATTCCTGCATCAGGACATACAGCTCTGAATTATTTTACTGTAGTCTAATCTCTTGTTATGCCAACTTGTTTTGTTGACCTGTAATGTATTCATTTATCCAATAGGTTCTACTGTAGCAAAGCACTTAATTTAAAGAGTGCAGGTAGACTTGGTGTGAAAAGAATGTAATTAGCTCAAAGCTAAGCACTTGCCTAAATGCTTTGCTGGATTTGAGGCTTAGGAAAGAGATGAAAAGATTGGTCTAATTATGTTGAATTTGTTTTAGAGCTGCTTTATCCTAATAGCCTTATCACCAGACCATCTTCTGGTTATGGATATTCAGCATAGAAGATTTTTCACATCTTGTCAGGCTTTTCATAGAATCATACCTGTCTCTCCTGTTTTTTTGAACTGTAATCTTAAGCGTGGCCTGCATAAGAAAATGCATCACTGCCTCTTAGGAAAGTGACTTCAGGGAATCCATGTCTTAAAAAATTGGATGTAGAAGGCAATGAAAAACTCATGTCACCAGTTCATTTGATTTTCATGTGCAAGGAGTGCAAAATATTTATACAATTCAGACTGCGGTAGATTAAAGAATAAAGACGTCAATGAGACCAGATTGATGAAAAAAAGAGGGAAATAGATAAAGCAAATTACATGAGTTAAATTTCTGCTCTGCTATTAATTTGGGCTGAGCAATTGTTTGAACCCTTGGGAGAAAAAAAGAAGGATATAAGCCACTGAAAATAAAAACTGAAGATTGTTCTAGCTCTTACCTGCTGGTGTTTGCCTTCTTCAGTTCCTAAAATCTGTGTCCTCACTTTCACAGATGCCAGAGGGATTTTTAGGATTTAGCTTAACTCATGAGCACTGAAAAACTGCCCTAAATCTAAAGTTGCAAGAATTGCTGCTACTGCTTCCTGAAGACAGGACTTAGCTGGACTGGGTTTCTGCTTTTCCCACTGCTACATGGCCAGGGCATCAGGCATTACTGAGACCAGAAAGCCACATAGCCACAGGTGTTTTCAAAGAAAGGGACACTTGTTGAGTTGCCTTTGAATATCCTTCCTCTTCTGCAGTGTTAAGCTTGGATGTCTTGTCATTTCTGAAGGCGTAACAAGCTCATCATGGAATTCCCACTGTGCAGTTTCCTGTGTGTTATTTTTCAGAGGCAAGGCCATACTGTGGTTCTCTTTCCCCCCTTGTTCCTGCTTCCGTGAGCTTTTGGCATCTTTATCAAGGATGGCACTTGAGCAAATGCTTAATTTGATTGCACTGCCTAGATGCAAAGGTAGAAATGGGCTTAGACACTCTTGAAAAAGTATGAGTTGAGGCAGGTGTTTAATGCTTTCTAAGATGCAGACCACATACGTGCTGTCTCAGATTATTCATCATTGTTTTTTACAATATATATCATGATAGGGAGAAGGGGGAGGAAAGAAGGAGATAGCCACATAGTGGTATGTTTGTAACAGCTTCTCTGGGCAATAGAGAGTACCAGGCTTTTGCCTTCCTTCTGTTTTTTAACAGGCTCAGGGCAGACAGAAGTGGGTGGGGAGAAGCTCCCAGCTGTTTGCAGCTCTGTCCTGCCTTGTTGTGAGCCCTTATCCTCTTTTTTGCTTTTTCCTTCTATGTCTGTTTAAAATACAAAGGCTGATAAGGTGAGGGCTGGCTCTTGCTCTGTGTTTGACCCTGCCTGCCAAACCCAGGGGACTTGCTCCCTGCTGGCATCTAATAACGTTTTTGTAACACAAGTAATTGTGAAGAAATTTCTCTCTTGTCACTTAATCATCTACAATTTGGGGTTCTCAGTGTATTGGGGACTGACTGACCACTCCACCATTGGTATGGCAAAGTCTGACAGGTCTGAAGACGCTTTCAGGTTCTCTGTGTGGATAACACTGATATCTTCAGTGCTGGTTCAGGTGCTGGAGACTCGACCTTGTCCATCTTGTGGACACTGTTGAGAGGTCTCAGAAGTATTTCAAGTGAAAAATTCAGACAGAAGCCTGCAGTTCCAGGTCAGCATTGGAAATGATGGCTTGATGTCCATACAGCTTTCATCACCATGGGTTGTCTTCTGCCTTTCCAATGTGTGTCAGTGCAGGGTTTGCACTGGTTTTAGTAGCACATGAGAGTGCAAGTGGACTGGGGGATGTCAGTCTTAACTTGCACGTGCTGTGAGCTATGTCCTCAGCTGTGAGGCTGTATGCATAATGCTTTCTGCCTGACATCAGTTTTCTTTTTGCCTTTTGCAGCACTTTTACAGGCAGTCATATCTGGTGATCTACTGAAGGTAAGTGCAGAGCACTGAATGTCCACTTATTCACAGTTTTTTGCTGGTCAGATATACTGTAAATTTTATCACACCTCTGCTCAAAACATAAATAGGCGGCTGTAGGGACTGCTGGCAAGGGCCATTTTACAGCCTTTCCAGGAAACCCTGAATACTAGGGGAACACATCATTTAGGTGAGGTGTGAAATTTGTGTGAATAGGATCTGGTGTTAGACAGCACCTTTTTGCCCAGGATTCAGAGCCCACTGCACAGAGCAATGTGCCAGTTGCTAACAGGGAAATTACTATATTGGCAGCATTGAACAGCAGGGTAGTTCTGACACAGCCTTACATACAAAAGGATATTTTACACCAGTGAGGTTGGTGGCCAAGTCCCCGAGTGCTAGCTTTTTCAAAGTCTACCTAGGCAACCACCAGACCAGGTAGGACAAACCTCAGCTGGTTGTTCTATCACCTGATGGATGTCTCAAAACATGAAGTGCCTTGGTATAATTGGTTTGGGAGAAAAAAACACTCATGCAAAATTTTTTGTGCCCATGACTGAAGTCCCGCATCAGAGAGCTATTCAGGCTGCATGTCTCAGTAGCCAAGTCAGGATCTGAGAACATGCCCTCAAATTTGGATGAGGACTGTGATTAATGATTGCAATTTTATCTGTGAGAAGCCAGCTTGGAGCCATTTGTAAAAATTACAGTGCTGTTAGGCCAACTTTTTGCCTGCAGGTGCCCCTTCTATACCACTGCCTCAGCACTTGTGCCTGCAGCATCTAGGGAGCAGTCCTTCAATTAGTCATAAAAATATTGTCTTCTTTCCACTTCTTGAAAACCTTTTTCCTGAGCTGGCTTTGATGGGGAAACTCCTTGCCCTTCCTCAGATGTGCTGCACCATAAATGAGTCCTCAGTGTTGCAATTCTCTCCTTTTTCTGCAGTGATCTGCACTGCAAATCCCACTCTCCCTCCCCCAAAGTTTGCAGCATTTCTGAGACCTGGCTGGTTGTTATTCCCCTCTCATTCTTACCCCTCCTATGCTTCCTCCTCGGCCAGCCCTGAACAGGGGGCACAGTGAGAAGGGAGGTCCGTGACAGTCACCTCACCTCCTTGTGGAATTTTGAGTTGGAATTTTCTGATTTAGTCAGAAAATCTTCAGCTCCTGAGCTAAGGAAAAATTTGAGTCTTCAGTAAAGAAGCCAGAATTTTGTATCAAGTACATATATTTTAATATATCCCAGCAGTTTCACCAGATGTGGTTTGCAAGCATTGCTAGCAAACAATAAATCATCACCAGTAGAGTAGCAATGTCTCATTGTTTAGGAAATACAGACTGTTCTCTTTAACCCATATAATTGTCAATACTTCTGGTTTCAGATGTTTTATATTAGGGCCTAAAAGCTGGTTTTAAATTTATGTCTTATTTTCTTTTGTTTCAATTTGGTACTGACTTACAATTGGAACCAGTAAAGAATTTTCTGACATACTTGTTTTTCTGCTCCTTCCCTCTTACCCTTCTGTATGTTTTTTTTTCTCTCTCTCTCTCTTTTTTTTTCCCCCCCATCCAGTTCATAGAATGTTGTAAAAAAGGAGCCAATTTGTTAATCCAAGGACCTGATCACTGCTCCTTGTTGCACCATGCTGCCAAGACTGGGAATGGAGAGATTGTGAAATACATCCTGGAGCATGGTGAGTCACAGTGGGCAAATCCACAGGGAGCTATACTTCAGCCAAGTGTCAGTCGGGCAAAACCACACCGGGCAGCTGAAAGTGGCCTCACTCATCTGTGGTCTCCCTCAGTGAAATGTCCACCTGCAGTATGTGTGAGCAGGAGGCTGGGGATGGGGTAGCAGTGATAGTGATGGCTCCAGATAAAGTGTGAAAAGAAGAATTAGAATGGCTTTTGAGGAGGATGATGTTTTCATGTTTGCATCAGCTGGGGGGCTGTGCAGACACAGTGTGACGCTCTAGTTAGAACCGCTGGAACAGAAATCTTCTGAACTGTTTTTCAACTAGAGCATATGTTGTAGAAAGCATCTAATCTCCATTAAAACATCTACAGCAGCGAAGAGCCCATACAACCACTGCTATTATTTCATCATTTAGTAACACACTGGTCAGGAATCTGCTTATTTATTTCTAGATGAATTCACCTAGCTTCCATACCAATCTTAGACTATTAAGTCTGTTAGGTTCAAGACCACCCAATAGCAAAAACTTATGATCTGAATTTTGTATTTATAGACTGTGATCATGCCATTGCCCTTTTTTCCTTTTGACTCTTCTCTTCATCAGTAGCAGGGATTGCAGGCTATGCAGCAATTTGTTTGTGTCTGAGGCAGTCACATTTAGGAGTTTCTGCCAGTTGCACCACTGTAACTTTGTTCTCTCACTGCTGGAAAGTGGCACAGTAATATAGTCACTGCTCTGCACATAGAGCTGAAGTCACAGTTATCAGCCTCCTTGATTGTAGGAAAAGTTTTCTCGTTGTGACTCTTCTCTGACCTCACTTCAAAATATCAATGGCTATTTTGGCTTCTGAATGTCAAAATATCAGCTACATTATTTAAGCAGCAGTGTTAGCACTGAACACAGAGGCTGCCCTTGGCAACTATGATGAGTGTTAGCTAATGCTCCAAGGCATTGCACAAATTGTGCAGAGAGAAGAAAAAAGCACAACTCGTAAGAAAGGAAGAAGTAACAATGCATCTCTTTGAGCTTGACTCCTAAGTTAGGTGTTAACATATAGGTGTCAGGTATTATATAGGTCCAAGTTCCTGTACTGTCAACAGCAATTTGTGTCTTAGTTCATTTGTTCTTGTGTGACAGAGGCACTTGCAGTGGCAGATGGAAGTGAAGAGGGCATCCTTAATAGCAGCAGACTGCTGGCACGACTAACTCAGAGGAGATCCTAGTCAAGGTAGTCATTGGAGCCCAGAAAGTGATTTGGGCATCAGTTACCTGTGTTCATTTAGATAAACATAAATGTCTAATGCCATTTGCCCTTGGATAGCCAGGACATTTGATTGGGTCTACAAGATAACCCACAAGGCCCAGAGGAGGCCCAACCTGCACAGATAGCCAAAGCCCAAGCAAGCATCTCTATCATTCCAAATGCATCCCAAGGCTGGTCTGTAGGTATATCAAATGACACAAAATATCTGTGTGTGGGCAACTGAACTGTGCCCCAAAATCTGACTGAGAGGGGCTGAATTTTTCTTTTACTTCTCTACGTATAGATACCTGCACATGGATAGGTCAGTGCAGTTTGCCTTATACCCAAATAATGGTTGGTTTTCTCACCAGTTCTAGCAAGCTTTACCAGTGCTGACTCTACCTCCTATTTAACTGCTCTGGATTATCTCATTAGTCACAGTGCACATACGTGCCACTGAATTCTGTAGACAGGCACAATTTTGTTTTATTTTCTTACTGCCCTGGTCTCTTTTCACACTGCACATGACCTGTGCCAATTCACTGTCATAGATGCTTTTCCAGGATTTTTATTAGACACATATACTTTAACTTAGTCACAGTCTGACCTAGTTACTGCTCTTTTGGTGAAGGTTTAAAGTGAGATAATTTAAACTGGTAAGAATGTAAGCAGGGAATCCATGGGAATTTTTGAAGTAGGTAGAGAAATGTGAGGGATTATGGACTGTTAGACAAAGACAAATCAGAAGCTTGAGCAAATGTCAGCTCAGTTAATCTCTCCCTTCTTTATCCCCAAGGATGGCAGGAAGCTTTTGCAGCTTTCCAGACATATGTCCTCTGGGCTTCTCCAAATGCATTGTTTGTTTAACGTTCTCTGGGGATCAGGGAGTGCATGGGACAATGCTCTAATAGAGTCCTCCCCTCTTCTCCCACCAAGCAATTAATGAAACTAATTTCTACCCTGGGCACTTCTCAGCCACAAATGAGCTCTCTTGCTGAATCATCATCATCATAATGTCCTTGTTTTTCTTTGCATTCTCTGGCATTTGGCATCTTCTCAGCAATTATTACTGTATACAACCTGATCCAATGCTACTAACATCTAAGGGTTTCCCTGTGTGAAACTTCTTGTTTCTGCCGATATAAACCCATAAAAATTTCATAAAAATGAGTCTTCTGTTCTGGCAATTACCTCTGCCCAGTCACACTTCCTCTCTAGTTTATCAGCTTCCCATACATGGCTGGAGATAGTCAATGCTAACAGGAATTCCACCCTCAAGCACACAGCACAGAAAATCTGTTATTAACCACACGGGGAAAAATTTTCTGAATATCTCTAAAAAACAACAGCAACAAAAGAAGACAAAACCCACTGTCCTGGGAACTTTAATTGTCTAGTTTGAAAAACAGTGGGGTGAATCCAATGTAGTGCAGGAGTGGCACCCATAAAACTAGAATTACAAAGGAAGGAAAATGATGTAGTGATGCTAAAGCTGTCCTTTGTGGAGATGGCTTTCTGCAAACATGCAGGGCACATTGATATGAAAGCTTATTCTGTGATCATGATCAAAATGATTTCAGATGTTAAGGGGAGGAAAATAACCTATCTTAAATTAGAAATAGCAGAGATGAGTCACACAGGGGGACTGCTGTGCAATGCCACCTGATAATTCACAGCGGTCCAGCACAAGCCTGGAATAGTAGCTGAAGCACCAATGTAGTAGGTGTCAGGATGTCTTTTCCTTTTAGTAGAAAGGTCAGCTTTAAAAACTTGTCTGTAGCTGAGGTAAGAAATGCTTAGCTAGAAACTGAAGGCCAAACTCAGTAAGTATCAGAATCACAGCTTTTTAGTGCTGCAGTCAGCAACTGCATCACGTCCTAATGCGCGTACATTAGAGAAGAGTTAACTGTCTGCTTGAGTAACACAGGCAGAATTGAGGAAGGCTTAAGAACCTCTGTTAGAAAAAGGGCCCCCTAAATCATCTGTATTTGGTATCAAACTTGGATTGGAATTTTTGTCTGGCAGCTGTGAAAAATGTATAATTTATAAACATTATGCAAATAATTCCATTTGCTTTGTCTTGTCTTCTGTAGACATTCAAAAGACAAGCAAGAACTGTACAGTTCATCTAGGGTATTTTAATTTTAAACAGAAGAGAGGAAAGATGCTTACCCCTGCCTTAGGAGTTTGTGGTGGGAACTTCTGATGTAACAGATGGTATGTAGGGCATCCCATCCTAAACACTTCTGTGTCCTCAAACATCAATGTCCTTGCTTCACTAGAAAGCATCCTCTGGTAAAAAAAAGATGATGCTTTCATTAATCTTAGCACTGCAAAGTCCAGAGTTAAGAGCCATCAGCGAATCTGGATTTGCATCCTGACCAGATTCAGAAGTTTCTAAGAAGGCTTTTGGAAAGCAAATTTTGTTGTGACAGAGATGTGTGTTGGGGACAAATTTGAATAGTCATCAGAAAGCAACACTGAATGAGAGTGAGTTTGTATGACACTTGTTAGTATGTCTAGATTTGCGGAGTGTTTTAGGGTAGTGGTCATTTGTGAGGGGCCTAAGCAGAAAACAATTTAGTTTTTCTAGAAGACACAAGGTATAACATAGTCTATTTTAATTTCAAGTTTACCAGATTTTACAGCAACATGACAGACAGGTAGGAAGGAATGCTCCCATAACCTGACTGGCCTCTATACTACAGTGGAAATTCTGAGCTAAAAGACACTAGCAGAAAAAAAACTACTGTTAATTTTCACATCAGGTAAAAAAGAAGAGGGTGGAGTTGGGGAAAGGCTAGAAATAGTTATGAATTTCCAGGTTATTGTTATTTTAAAAATACTACCACTTCGAAGGTAAGGATGCACATGCAGTTTTGTTCCCCAGATAACAAGCTCAATCAGGTTATTAAACAAAGAGGATTTTGACAGATAAGCATCCAGAAATGTTGATAATATCTGACATTACTGCTTAGAGTAAATACCCTTCTTCCCCAGTTCTGTGAAGGACTGACAGGACACGGGACTGGCAGGGGCTAATATCTGTGGGTCTCCTGTGGGTAGCTGTAACCACATCCATTGGAGAGGGCTATGCTGTGGGCCCAGAGGCCTTCCAAGAATGTGTAGTGCTGTATATTTTGGAAATGCCTCTGAAATATGGTCACTTAAAGTATTTTTTTTTGTTGTTGTAGTGAGCTCAGTGAAGGAGCAGCTGCTTTTGAGCGTCTCCTTCCCTTCCCTCCTCCCATACCCAGCTCAGGCTGCTTTGCCTTCTGAGAAACTGGAGAAGGGCTTTGGTGAAGCAAAAGAGGGCAAAAGGAGAGAGGGAAAAAAGTTAATAATTCTACACAGACAGTCTATGGGCAATGTTAAGGAAAGAGAGTGATCTCAGCTGGGCTTCCCCTCGGTGCGTCATGCTTTTCAGCTCTTTTCAGGCAAACTTCTCCCCCCACCCCGTCCCCCGTCCCCATCCTGCCATTCTTCAGCCCCCCAGTCTCTTTTTCCCTTTCTCTCTCTTTTTTTTCCTCCCTCCACCTCTCCACACATTTCTATCTTTTGTTTTTATTTCCCCCCCTGCTGTTTTCCTTGATAGAAGTCTCACTCATGCATTTCCCTTCCGGATTTCTATTGGGTTATTTTGTCCTCTTTCTCTCTGTGCCTTGGTCCCCTTTTCTTTCTCTGCCTCTTGTCCCAGAGTAAAACAGCCGCCTCCCCGCTGGGTCAGGATGACAGTGCCGTTAGCTTTCCCAGTGCCAGCCCTTCCCACATCTGTGCAGCTTTTGTCCCTGGGCAGAGGGGGATTTGGAATGGTCGGTTGGCAGCGCCAGGGAGACTGATATAAAAATGAGGTCCAAAAAAGAGGGGAAAGGGAATTAGGAGGAGGGCGTGAGATGGTTTAAGAGAAGCACAAGTGAAAATAAAATAAAGAAGTAAAGGGCACAGCTCAGGCTGTGAGTTGGGACATTTCAGCTTCAAAGATAGGCCAGAGAGAATGAAATTAATCAATCCTGGTACCACATTGTGCAGCTAATTATTAACCCCAGTATCTGGCCCTTATGTATGGCTCGGATGGAGTCAGGGCTCTCCCATGAAATGCTGAATTTGGGACAGTATCCAGGAGAGCACCCTTCTCACTTAGGTGGGATGTACTTGTCATCTCCTCAGGCCTGTACTCACAGACTGCCCTCACAGTCCTCAGCACTGAGCTCCTCTGTCCTAGCCCTGCTATTCCTTCCTCCTTCAGATCAGTTTTCCTTCACCCTTGGCTTCTCTCCAGACCTACTCTGCCCCAGCTTTCTTCTCCCCCTCAGGTCATATTCTTCCAACTACTCTCCATTTTACTACCTTTACTTAAATTTTAACATCTTTTTCCGCTTACCTGGGCAAGTAACTCTATGTCCCATAAAGCCAGACCTGTCACTCTGTTCCACCTTGGCAATACAACCTTCCTTGCTCCATCCATGAACAGAAATAACAGGTGGCAGTGTCTTCTCTAACACACTGCAAGCAATTCCTGCTTACCTATCAATGGGATGTGGCATTGCAGGAAGCTATGGGGAATTACCTTTATTTTCAAGAGAACATGATTTTCTCCTAGGAAATGTAAAGGACTCCTTTTCTTCATATGTGTTTTTTTAATTGTGTGTTTAGTCTCTCAGGCACTCCAACTACTCTCCATTTTACTACCTTTACTTAAATTTTAACATCTTTTTCCGCTTACCTGGGCAAGTAACTCTATGTCCCATAAAGCCAGACCTGTCACTCTGTTCCACCTTGGCAATACAACCTTCCTTGCTCCATCCATGAACAGAAATAACAGGTGGCAGTGTCTTCTCTAACACACTGCAAGCAATTCCTGCTTACCTATCAATGGGATGTGGCATTGCAGGAAGCTATGGGGAATTACCTTTATTTTCAAGAGAACATGATTTTCTCCTAGGAAATGTAAAGGACTCCTTTTCTTCATATGTGTTTTTTTAATTGTGTGTTTAGTCTCTCAGGCATTATCTTTTTTTTTGCCTCAACAAGAAGCTCTGCTTATCACCCTTTATCCTTCTTCACGCTTCTGGGAGCTCGAGGGTAATGACTGATTCTTCTTTCAGACAGGCAGGAGAGAACACACCACTGCCAAGTGTGGAGATGAGGATGTGTGGTGGTAGAGCCAGGGTGCATTAAATAACTGGCAGTGGCTACTGAGTTTGGGGAACTGTCATGACAGGTATGCAGTGGCACACAATGCCCTGTGCACTAAGGACTAAGCACCACCCTTTCTCGTGATGACAGAAGATGAAGTGAAGGAGCTGCTTGCAGCTCCAGCAGCCCCCAGTGATGCTCCATGTGTATATTGTAAAAGCAGGGAGGTAAAGACAGGCTGCTCTGATCTGTTTTGACACACACTCAGAGTGAAATGACTGTAGAGAGGTTGCGTGTAGGCCTTTGTAAGCAAGTAGTGTGAAATTCCTCAGTTCCAGGTGAGATTTGCTGTAAGCTCTTGAGGACTCTTGAATTTCAAAGTCACAGTGTGCTGAAGAGAAATATTCATGTGCAGGAAGGAAAAGTCTTGTAAATTTTCCCCGTTCCCCTTGCTGACTGCCCTATACCATCTAACACTACACTCCAGAGCAGTGAAGAGAAGAATAATATGACAGACTGCAAAGGAAAAGTTGTTGGTTTTTTTTTTTTTTTTTCAAATGCTATCCAGATCCTAGCCTCTCCCATATCACTATAATTCAGTGATGGAATTTGCTGCTATAAATATCTGCCTGTAGTGAATATCAAGGACAAAAGGACATTAACATAAATGCATTATTTTTTTCCCACTTAACAAAAATCTCTTCTGTTTTTCTTAATGTTACTTTCCTGATCATTGCTAACCAGTAGAGTACAGGATTTGCATATCAATATAAAGACTGCTGGGAATATTCCACCCTGATCTACATTTTGTATAACGCTATTAAATGGACTAGCACAGGGATGTCATTCAGGATGGAATTTGGCTAATTTCAACTTCCTAATGACATTTTCCCTCTAATGCCAACAATAGATTTTAACTTGCAATATATCAGGGTTTCCAGTATATCAGAGTTTTCAGTGTACTGTACTTATGTGAACCACTTAATTGAGCAAGGTAAAGAGTGAGAAAATAAACTCCATGAATATTCATTCCCAGTATAATTTAGAGGCTGCTACTCCCTGTTGCTGACACTCCAGCAGTGACTGTGCATTCAGAATTTTACTAGTGCAAGGGCTCACACAAGCAAATATTACACTGAAGTTTGACATATTGTTGCAGGCTGAGCTTTCACTTGGCTTCTTTTATGTATTTGTACCGGGAATCTTCTCCTGGTAGACATACTCTTTTAGTTACGCAGAAAAATGCTGTATGACATACCTGACTATCTTTTGCAGGTCCATCTGAATTACTGGACATGGCAGACAGTGAAACGTAAGTACAACCTACTCTGTCCTTCACATTATGCGTGTTAGACTGGCAGACTCCTCTTGGCTTTCAAGTGCAAACTTTTAAATAGGAAAAAGATTTTAAAATGGCACAGCTCTTCGAAAAAAACAAACAGAAGTCCCCCTAAAAACCACATATCAACTGCCTCATATGTGGATTTCTTTCCTAAACCAAACATTTCTTGGATTTCACAGAGGACTTTCTCCCTATTGCTTCCCATGATTCCTCAATCCTTCTAGAGGAATAGAAGCCTTGCTTTGTGTTTTGATGTTTCTGGCCTCCATCAGGCCTCCTCCCTGATGTTTCAGGGACCAACCTGAAGAGTAAATTCCAGAAGTCAGGAAATTACTTTTCTTGATCTATACCTTTTTTCAGTCCCTTCTTGATTCATCCAGGGTGCTCTGCCTTAGCTCACCTAAGTGACCAGGACCTGTGCAGTTGAAGTAGTTAAAACATGCATCAGCTCTGTTCTGATATTAAAAAAACCCAACCCAACCAACAAAAAAATTACCTTCCTTTCCAATTCCCAACTTTTTTACATCTTGTATAATCAAAGTTTCACAAAAGTATGTAAGGGAAACATGAAAAATCCTGGAAAATATGTGTAATACATGTGAAATAAAAGCAGTCTTTCTGACAAGGATCAAGCCTACCATTTCTCATCCCACAGTGCCCTCCTCTGCTAACAGAGAAGACCTTTTGCACAAGGTGCATGTGGGAAGTCCAGAGATGACAGGGGCTGGATGGACTGCCCGGGCCTTTTCATCTAGGAGTGTAGCACAACCACATAAAGTGTTAGTGAGCATGGCTATGAGCTATGAGCTTCCTTTTACAAAGGTTCCTCTACCTCTAACCCTTGAAAAGGGAAGGTTCAAGCTGTAACTGGCAGTATGAATTTGTCTTTTGGTCCTCATGGGGAAATAGGATAGTATACCATCCTGATACTAGTTCTCATGCAGCAAGAGCATATTTATTACAAGGTTGCCTCTTAACACTTCAACTTCCCCTGCCATGGATGAGGGCTGAAATTCCTCTATGCACTCTGTGTAGGTAGGTGCAAGATTTGTCCTACTACACATATTTCTTGTCATTTGTTATTTCACCGGTTATGTAATGGCCCTGCTTGTTGGATATTTGTATTAAGGACTCCTTTTCAACCCACTCAAAGCATACTTGAAAACATCCCCTTCTTCCTAGGCAAATCTAGATGGATTTCTTTACTCTCAGTACTACAGCCAGTTTCAGAATCCTGCCAGACTTAGCTCCAGTGTAAGTGAGAAGCTTTGCAACAAATGCATTCCCACTACCCAGTCTTCCCTTCTGAAAAGCTTGTGTTTAATCTTCCCCAGTAGCTCAGCAGTCCAGTGGTGGAAAACAAACACATAGCTCTTGCTCTCATACATCCAAGAGAGCAGGATATCAGAACCAGGGCAGCAAGTGCAGCAGTCATAGCTTTGATGGGCAGGATTTTTGCAGGATGACTGCAAGAATGAGGCTGAGGAAAAAAATTGCAGGAAGAAACAAACCCTGTTGCTGTTTTGCCTCCTGTGAAATAAGAAGGTGTCTGGTTTGCCTTTTCAGCAGTTAACAGAGCTGGTGGTTGGATGGGAATGTGACATTCAGTCCTCTGAATACATAAAATCTGTGCATGTTTCTTTCCCATCCCTCAGAAGTTCTTCGTCTGCTATTTGTGCATTGCAGGCTTTCCTACTGAGTCAAAGGATGTAGATGCTAAGGGAGAGAGTGTACAAGTCCACCTCTGCCAGCAAGAGGGAACCTCGCAGAAATGCAGCATCCTTCTGTGTCTATCCTCTGCAGCTCATACTTCGTAAATGTACATTGGTGTGATGTGTCTCACTGCTGGTTTCTGTACTTTGGTCTAGGGGTGAGACAGCATTACATAAGGCAGCCTGCCAGCGCCACCGCGCCGTCTGCCAGCTCCTGGTGGATGCGGGAGCCTCTCTGAGAAAGACAGACTCCAAGGTAATGCAGCTCCATCAACTGCTATAAACCCCTGCAGCCAAGCGAGACCCATCAGCATCCGTCCCTGCTGTTTGCATGACTGAGGCTTCCTTGTGTGTGCCAAGGGCAGCTCCTCTTAAGCAAGCTATTTTTATAGGGAAAACTGTATTGATTTAAACAAGTACAAGAGACTTCAGTTCACTCCCCTACATGGGTCACTATCACCATAGTGAGAGCCTGGCCTCCAGCTATTTGGTGCACTGGGTGTGAATGAGACATCTCCATGGCACAGCAGTATCCTCCTCCTGTGTGGTCAAAAGAGAGGCCTGTGGGCAAGGACCACCTGCAGGAGCCTTGGTTTCTGATTGCACAGCATCAGTGAGGCTTGATTATTGTGGCTGACTTGCTTTGTGAGGATGGCTAACTATCTTCTTTTGCCCTGGCTTGCCCCTATGCTCACTGATGTGACACTAACCACAGCACTCTCTTGGTGTAAGCTTGACTGAGAAAGAAGTCTGGGAAAAATTAAATCCAAGGAATATTCCGTCATTGCAACAGTCTGATTGCTTAGGAACATGATCCAGAAGCTGCCTCTCTGGAGTTTCTGAGCACAAGCACCCTGTGGTCAGCAGCTGAGAGTGGGTTGGTTCTCTGGGCTTCAGATTCAGAAGCACCCTTGCTGCAGCCAGGCAATCAAAACTAATTCCTACCTTCTGGGGCTCTATGAGGTAGCCTATAGTGGGAAGAGAAATCATCTATGATTCTATGATTTGTTCAGATGATAGAATTGTATGTTGCAAAAAGCTTTCAAAAACAGATGAAATCCAGACAAGTGACTTCTGACTTGTTAATTGTCTTCTGCCTAGAAATCATCTGTTGCTCTAAACATGTTAGCACAAGACCTTCTCTTCATGTTTCTTATTATAGGGTAAGACCCCTCGTGACAGGGCTCAGCAGGCTGGTGATCCGGATCTGGCCTCCTACCTGGAGAGTCGACAAAACTATCAAATGGTTTCCCACGAGGATCTAGAGACAGCAGTCTGATGTCTGAAAATGTCCAAGAGGATTCCTGGAAATCTCGAGACTGCACCTGAGGCACTCGGGCATCATGTGAGGAAGAAACTGATGCAATCACCGTGTCTCTCACTCTCGAGGAAAATACCTGAGGACATGCCACCAGTTTCTAAGGGCTACTGAGTCTTGCCACGGAACAGTTATGTTCCATAAGTTAGCCCATGATGGATGAGGTGGGACACTCAAAGGTCTGTGGAATCCATAGGCCACAAAAATTTACCTTTATTGCTTCCAGCAAGTAGCATGAACTTCTCCCATGTTCATCTGTACAATTTGTTTAAAAAAAAAAAAAGGAAAGAGTAAAGAGGGTGTGGGGGAACAAAACTCCAAACTAACTGGGACATTAAGCCACCCAACCAGGCCCTCCTCCATCCTTACAGTTTCCTGAATTGCTTTTATTCTCCTGTTCCCCTCACTTCTCATCAGTTAAATATTACCTGTTATCTCTGTATTGTCTTCACCAATGGTCAGGCAGTAGCAAAATATTTGAGGAGCTCTGGATGCCCTTAAGAAATATCCAGTGTTTTTACCAGCTACATTCCCTCCCTTGCCATCCTCTCGGAAGCTGTGTTGTCAGTACTCAGCACCACGGAGTTTCCTTGCTTTTGGAGAGGATGCTGCATATTGCCTTGTTTCCAGGGTGTGGGGCAGAGTTAGATTTACAGCAGTGACAAAACCCAACCTCATTGTTGCTGGGCATATGGTTATGGTATCCTCGTGAGACAGGCATTTGTATGGAAAGGAGGTATATGGGATATACCATGCTGAATGGCAGAGCAGAAAGTCACCAGGAAGGTTTCTCCTACCGCTTTTGTGCCCGTAATGACTGACCCAGTTCTGCTCAGGTTTTAGGCCTCCCTAGAAGTTGATAGCTGTTCTTTACCTCTGAAAAGATGGGTTTTCCACTGGGGAGAGATTTGTGCAAGACTCTGGGAATTCTGATGGGCTGACTTGCAGACCTAGTCCCCTTTGCAGTACAGCCAGAGGGATGAAGGAGACCTGGACTATCAGCAGCCAGCCTGGGCTTGCTGCTGCCAGCAAACAAATGGGCACTGGCCTGGTGGCATTGGGAATGGGAAAACCTTTTTGACTGAACCTGTAAACGATCTGATTTTTCAAGGGAACAAAGTTTTGGGGAGTCTGTCCCCCTGGAGAAGGACAAGCAGCAGCTCTTTGCCTTGTAACCCACAATAGGTTTGAAATGTAAAGCTTAGCTGCTGTAAAGGCCAGCTGTGTCTTCTGTACTCATCTGTTCTCTGTGTTATAACCATAAAAGAAGAGAAAGCAAACAAATATCCAGGCATAAACGAAATGTTTTACCTTTTGGTTTCCAATTCCTTCCGGTATCTCAGCTGACAAAATAGCAGAGCTTCCACTCCTACTTTGTCAGACCAGTTCCCATGAAGACGCTCATGGCTGACTTTTGGCATAATTCTTGCAATACATTTTTGAATTTTGCTTTGTTGTTTGATTTGAAAGATCCATCAGTGTTTGTTTTCACATGCCTTGCTAGAGGTAGCTCTCTGATAGATGGTGATCATCAGGGTTACATACATTTGGAAACCATGAAAATAACTCAGGTCATTATCCAGATAAGTTTTTCTTCTTTGGTAGAAGTGGAGGAAATCAAATGAATGCAATTTTTCTTTCTTTCTTTTTTTTTTTTTTTAACCACACATGATTGTTATGGTAGGGAGGGGGGAGCTAAAAAATATATTTTAAATTGTTTTCTCCTCTTTTCAAAAGTTCATTTGATATGGGCAAAATATTTCTTTAGTATTTCTTCCTCTGGAAGGAAACTATATATATTTGTAATCTATAGATCAATGGCGACATGAAATGTATTTTGTCTTATTTTCTGTCTTTACCTTTCTCATTTAAAAAAATAAAATATGAAAGCCAAATTACGTCCCTTGATAATTATCCAGGGGCTTGTGGAGAAAATAAGTATGTGTATATATTAGAACAGAATTTGGCAACTGCTAAAATAAAAAATAAGAATATAGTTTTGGTTTATGTGATATTTCCACAAGGAAAGATCCTCACACTGTGGTTTCATGGTAGGCCTTGCTTCATCTCCCAGCTGTGAGAAAAGACATTACTGTAATATTTCTATATGTTTGATGAAAGTAAGAATTATGTTACTATCACTTTAACCTTTTGGTTTGTTTTACTGACGTGAGAAATGGAGGAAGTTTCAATGACACAGGAGCTTGGCTCTGTCCTGTGCTGAGGCCAAGCTGAGTATGGTCACTGAGCCCGTGACAGCTTCCTGGTCATTTAGTCCCATGAAGCAAGTGGAGCAGTAAAGGCTTGCTTTAACCACAGGTAGCCTCCAGAGGCCACATGTGGATTATGATAAGGGAGCTGGGTCTGGTCCTCGCCTTGTCAGCCCATCCCTGGTACACAGGAGGTGCCTGCAGCTGTGGCTGGATCTGGAGCAGCTTGTCAGGATGGGCAAGGATGCCGAGCAATTTTGTGCCATTTGGACTGCTCAGAGGAACTCAGAGCACACGAGAGAGCGTGGCTTGCCTTTTCCCCTGGAAGCTGGATGATATGATCAGAGTGAGCCTATTGTGTCTCTGGAAAGCTGCCTGTGCCGTGTGCTCAGCAGGAGACAGCTACTGTATGATAAAAATAGCCCTCAGCACAGGGGGAGCAGGAACTGGCTGGATGTAGTGCCTTTGATGTTCAAGGTGTCCCAAAGCACTGCACACATGATGCACTAGATACTGGTGATGTTTTGTATTTGTAGGTGACAGAGCGTGTCTATTGTTTTCTACAATGTCTCAGGCATGGAAAGGAATACCAGGTTCACTGAGGGCAGCTCGGGACCAGGATGCTGCAGGACTGTTCCTTATCCTTTTTCAAGTGTGATGGGATTACCAGAGGCAGGTAGACTCTGCAGCAGTTAAAGGTGGCACATAGGCATTGAATCTCTGGAGCACCTGGAGTCTAGATTAGTACAGTACAATTGTGCCTGCACTGGGCAGGGCCCAAATTCCAGTGGGCAGCTGGGAGTCCACTTAAATTACACGTAAAGCATTTTGATTTACTCTAAGTGTCTGCTCAGCGGCTGGGTCTGTTAATGTGTGTATATTACTATATATATGTATATTTATAAATAGCAGTATGCATGTATATAGGTGCACACATACATATGCGAACACACTTAAAATTGTGCCATTTGAATGACAAAGTACCTGAGGATGCTCAGCTACTGAGATTGCTGGACTGACAAAACGTCATTTTCCATTTTAATTTGTTATTAAAGGGAACCTTTTTCAGTAGAACTGAGGAGCTCCTGAATTGTTCCATTGTACTGGTTTTACTATCTCATTTTGGAGTTAAATGGAGGGAAAGAAAGTATTTATAATGTTGATAAAATAAACTTAATTTTGTAATTTAATAGCATCAATTACTCTTATTATTTCATGTTTCAATGCTAGAGGTATCTTTTATGTGTTATTCAAAGCATGATGATGTCATACATTTTTCACTTATTATAGCATAGAATGGCAATGGACAGGAACACCTTGCACTAGACCAGGCTGCTCAGGGCTCCATCTAAGCTGACCTTGAACTCTTCCAGGGATAGGTCATCCACAACTTCTCTGGGCATCCCTCAATACTGTGAGATGTGAGTTTTGCTTATGTAAAATCGGGGCTGAAGGTAAATTGTGCCTGTTACAAAACAGGTGTCAGACTCCAGTGGCTCTTTCACCACTTCATGTGGTGGCTTGCTTGTCTGTGTTTTAGCACTTTAAGTTGTCTGTAGGTGTTTTTACTGAGACCTGTCATTTTTGCTTTTCCCCAGCAGCAGTAGAATTGCTCAGTTTCAACTCATGATGCTGTAGCCTGGATTCAGTCTACATGAGATGTCCCCTTCTACATGAGGACTGTCATACAGAAGAACCCTAGACAAAGAAAATAGTACAAAATTGATGTTTTGTTGCCACTGATCTTCCCAGGTGTATTTGCTGAGCTGGTGCTGTTGTGTAAGAATAGATGGGGCACATGGTTTTTCTGGAGGTGTGGTTGTAGCAGGTTTGTTTCAGTAATATTTCATGGCCTCTTTGGCTCATTTTTGTCTTTGCTGTGACAATGAAATGCATGGTAGTGAAAGTTTCTAACACAAATTCATCTAGAAGGTGGCTATTTTCCTTTCAGCCATCCCAGAGGCCTTCTATGGGACATGTATGTGTGTTGACCCTTCCAGGATGACAAAAGCATGTTGACATGATCTGTGTCTGGGATATGAAATGAGCAAGACACATCAGTAGCCTCAAGTTTTCTTGGAGTTTAATGGTACTCAACAAAGGTATGAGCATGCTGGAAATTTAAATGCCTTGAAAAATCTCCAAGGAAATTCCCTCCTTGTGCTCTATGTACTCTGAGAAAAAAGCAGTTCCTTGTGCTGATCCATTTGAGGTGGGTCATTTTCCTTGCCTCACTTTCTTCTTCTTTTGCACCAAATTAACATCTATAGAGAAGTATTCTATAAGACTTGTTTATGAGCTTGCAAAAAGTAACATTTTGACCTCCATTTTACCTATTCATTTCCATTCATAAGATATTTCCTCTCTTTCTTTTCCTCCGTGAATCTAAGCCAGAGTGACATTACATTATTAGCTTCCTAATTAGTCTAAAGCATCAAATGTGAGTATCTTTGGACATTTCAGCAGTCCTGGAAACAGCTTATATTCCTGTGCCTTTCTGGATGCATGTGAAGCTATAAGACACAGTATTACAGTGCTCACTGTGTACTCATCTTCTCATCTTGCTTTCTTAAAAAAAAGAAAGCTGCTGTTTTTCTTAGCAATGGATTGCTACAGCCTTAAATTCCATGATCTGCCTGCCAAAATCTGTTGATTGCAACGGCAACTCAGTAATGTGCTGAAAGTTACTTGCTGGCATACTGATGAATACCAGAATTTAGTGTGGAGGATGTGTCTCGAGCTTCAGTGTTTTAACTCCCCCTTTGTAAGGGCAGGATGCAGCTCATGACTGCATCCCTGGAAATGCCTCGAGAGGAGCTTTAACCCAACCCTGCACCCAGCTGTTGGGGTGAACAGAATCTATAGAGGAGTTGGGATGTCTCAGCCTTTGCCAAGAGGTACCAACAGAGACAAATTGCAGCAGCTCAGCACTTGGCTTGGGCTGCCCAAAGCCAAGAGCTTGGGCAGTTTCTCACTTCTAATTCTTTGTAAAAGCTTGGGAGGAGTGGATTACCCAGTAGTCAAAGTGACCATGGCTGCTTTTACTCCAGGTTCTGCCATGGCACCGGAGTTCTCTGGACTGCCTGCCTGAGATTCCCTGCAGGTACCAGAGCTCAGGGACTTCCCCTCCCCAGTGTGTTTCCAGCACCACTGCCTGTGGTGGTGCCCACAGAGAGTGCTGTTCTCTCATCCCCTGTACATGTGCACTGGAGCAACACCCCCTACCTTGGCCGAGGAATTTCCTGGCCCGCGTATGGTGCCATTTGTGCAAAAGGGGAAAATTCCCTCCCTTGGGCCTTGATCACACCAGTAAATTCATTACATTTGACTTCAGTGATTAGGCAGGCTTAGAGCTGAATAACCTTACTGTATTCAGCCATCAGAGTGCATCTTGTCTCCTGCCTTATTTATAAGGTGCCACATTCCAGTCTCAGCTGCAGTTTCTTGTTTCCCTGACTGATTTTATGAAAAAAAAAGAACCAAAATGACAAAAAAACCAATCTCTCCTATGCAGTACACATGTATCTAGTTACCCAGAGAGTGGGGAAGACAGGCAGCTCATTTTAAAATCCCCTCATTCTGATGTAGCACATCGTGGCTTCTAAAGTCTGAGCAGGGGGATGCCTTGCAACAAAAACATTTGTTTCAATATTAACACATCTATATTTCAGGAAATAACTTGAGGCTAAGCCCTGTTAAAACAGTCAGCTTATGCTGTTAGATCTCCTACATGTCAGAGATTTGGGGAATCTAAGAAAGCAGTAATTCTCTTGACAGGCACATAAAGGTAGGTGAATGCCCCAAAAAGCGAAAACCCTTCTTTCTTAAAAAATTTGTTTCTATTTTGCTGCCCTCATCCACTAGAATCGGAACCCTGATTTGGGAATGCTATTTCAGAGTTCACCAATATTTTAACAGCCTCAGCATTCATATGCAAAATATATAGGAGCTGCAGCATTTTGACATGCAAGAAATAAAGCACTATTTCTTTGAGCAATATAATACTACGTATGTAATTGCTTCATCTCGAGCCAGCCTCCTTTTGCTGGTGAAGTGCCACACCTGGCTCTTCAATTAGTCCCTGTCTGGGAGGCTGCTTGATGTGTAAGCCAGCACTCAGTGAAGTGTGCAGGTAGCAATCCAACGCTCTGGTGCGGCAAGGGCTGCTGCAATTAACGAACTGCTAACGCACGAACCCCGTGCAATTCATTTCTTAGTGTGCACTTCATTTTAATGAGAAAAATGGCCCTCTCATTCCAGCTGCCTTAGTGATCTTCAATTTCCACTCTTTTCCTCAACCTGTGGTCAAGAAGTAGAAGGTAATCTCTGTTCCTATACGTATTCAGGAATCCAAATCCTGTCTAGGAACTGTACAAATCCGGTTTGTAGGTATGGAGAACAACTCAAGAAGCTCTTGAGTCTGATGCAGCAGACATGAGTGATTTATACTTGGCTAATTAGGCTTTAATAAGTAGTCGCACTTTTCTAGGGCTGTTTTTCCTGTGTGACATTCACATAAAAAATGAAAGATGACAAAATTAGAAAAGCAAAGTTAAGCTGGCCCCTGGGAATGGGGAATCCTACAGAATGGCTTCCACATGCGCTGCTCTTTTCTAGATAGGGAGTTGCAGTGCTACTTCTTGAATAACACTGTAATGAGTAATTATGTATCATAATTGGATATATCTAATTGTAATAGTGAGGTGGGTGCTCACTGTGTTCAACACTTGTCACCCAGGTGCAGAGGTATTCCTGCCCCTATAGAGATCGCCACACAGTCTGGCGGGGGACACCCTTCTGTTGGCAAAGCTTGAGGCTTTTTGAAGTGAGACACGAGCCCTAAGGTGTGCAAGGACATCCCTCCCTGCTCCTCAGCCATGCTGGAGGTTTTCCTTCCAAATGAATGGAAGCAATGCCACATCAAGATAAATGATTGTTGTAGGTCACAAAGTGAATAGTTGTATTTCCTCTCCTGTCCCCTGCTTCAGCCCTTTTCCAGGACTATTTTTTTTTTTCCCTTCATCAGAATGAGAAGTCTGCTGATGTGCCTGTTTTAATAGAAGATAGGTGCAGTTGTGGTTGTTTGTGATCTTGCAATTATTGTAATACTCTCATTTTCTGCATGGTATATGGGAGGAGTACATTCCTGTCAAAGCTAAGAAAAAAAGTGATCTTGCTGCAGCTAATGGCAGGAAGGAACTAGAACATAATATTATTTAAATTTGATTTTAAATATTCTTCAGTGCTCTTTGCTTTTCCTTCCTCCCCCCCTCCTCTTTAGAGTTTCTGTACTGAAGTCTTTAATCTTTCATCACTTCTTCTTTCCTTAGCTCATCCTACCTTCATTTTTTGACTGGAAAGATCAAAATCCTGCCCATGTGCTTACCGCTTGGGACGCTTCTGCTTGACCAGTCACAGATGGTTGGATCTCCTCTGACCATGTACAGACATGGGTAGGGAACGTTGAAATTCTCTGTACTAGGAATGAGTTGGTTGTGCAGTACTAAAGGCTCCTCTGAGGGCAGTTGTAATGCCCGAGTTGTAATCTCAGGATTAAACAGATGGGAAGTGTGATGGACTTGGGTTTTTCATACCTGCAGGCTTGATTTCAGCCTTTCCAGACTTAGTCTTAATATGAATAAGGAAAATTCTTATGTATATTTTTTTCTGTCTACTCTCACGTTTCTTCCCTTTGTGATTTTCCTGTTAAATAATCTCTGTCTGGGCAAATGTAGTTGTGTTGCTCCATGATGTGCTTGCAGGAAGAGGCAGCTGCTTCCAACTGGCAAGTGAGTGTGCTGGTCTCGCCTGCAAAATGGCTGGCTTTGCTACTGTACAGTTTTCTGCTCAGCATGTATCTCACAAAAATCACAGGGAGATGGCAGGGGCTTATCAGGATTTTTTGTTCCGTTTACATGTCACTGCAGAGAGATTCTCTTCCATCTGCCTCCTTTGATCACACAACAGCTTTGGGAGAAAAGAAAAGAAGTGACTGAGCCTTCAAAGCACTAAGTAGCTCTTGGGAGCTTTGTCTCTTCCCTAGCTTGCTGTTGCACCTCACAGAGCTGGGGAAAGGGAAAGCAGGGGATGCCTTATGTGCAGAAGGATCCATCTCTCACCCTCCTGGCAAAAGTAACAACTCTTTGAAGGTACCTATTCCAGACACCCCACCAGTGCCAGGTAGAGTGTAAAATACATAAGGACATCAGCAAGCCTGCAGGAGCTCACTTCCTTCCTAAGGGCTCTTCCAAGCTCTTTTTGATTCTATTCCTGGTGCCTCAGGACAGGGATTCCTGCCTGTGTCTTCCTACAGCAATCATCCTGAGAATGTCCTTTGTAATGGGTGTCATCTAGCTGCCCTCACACCGTGTGTTACATGTGCTCTGTGTCCTGTAACTCTATTGGAAAGTGAAACAATCAAGAGTTAAAATCCCTTTCAAAATGGACTTAGGAGCTGCCAGCTTTGGCCACTGACCCACCAGGGTGCAGTGCACTGGGGAGGGGAATATGGAATACGACTGCCAACATTTCTCTGTAGAAACGTCCTCAAGGTGAAATGCGCTTTCACAGTGGGAAATGAAGGTTATTTTTCTTCTGCCCATATTATTTTCTGTTGCAAACCCTGTGCCAGTCATTTTGGATGCAGACAGCTTTTTGGAAGCAGGAGGCTTTTGGAAGATTTTTGAAAGTCTAGCCAGTGATCAAGCTGAGGACTTGTGTTCTGCAGCTCCCACACAAACCTTCTGGCAGTCCGTGGAGGTTTCAGTGTCCTCTCCGAGTCAGTGAGCAGAATATTTTGCTACAAACTACAGGCCTACCTTTGTGCCACTGCTATTGCTACTTTGCTTCTGCACAGCGTTTAGAACAGGTGTGGTTTTGCAGCCTTGCACTGGGAAAAACCAAGGTGTTATAGGGGAAAACATGATTTTCCCATGGACAGAAACACTCCTCAAGCTGCAGTTTTGTGCTAATGAAAATGCGATTTTACGTAAAGACCGAGCTTGGTTTATGAGACTGTCACAGCTAGCTCGGTGAGGTTTTATTTCCAGCAAGACTGGACCTGTTGTTTCATTGCAAAACAAAGAAGATTATGCAAAAAATAATCACTTGGTTTAATGGTATGCTTCTGTCTTATGATAGTTTACAAGTCTAACTGTGCCACATGGTTGTGTCACAGAAAAGGGAAGTATTTGCTTTCAGAATTTATCAGAATTCTCTCTGGTCGTACTGTGGTCAAAGAAATAGGGCCAAAAGTAGCAAATCAAGGGTTTGAGATTGTATTCCTGCCACTTCCATTGAGTCATTTTGGGTAAGTCATTCAGCCTTACTGTGCCTCAGTTTTCTTATCTGTAAAATGGGGATAATATCACCTCCCCATACACAGACAGGTAAGGTGCTTTGTGTTATGAGCCCAAAATCTGCTGTATATTAACTATTTTTGAATTGTTTGGTTTTTATTTTTTTTGTTGTTTGTTTTTTTGT
Organism: Corvus brachyrhynchos; assembly: GCF_000691975.1. Taxonomy (NCBI): domain Eukaryota; kingdom Metazoa; phylum Chordata; class Aves; order Passeriformes; family Corvidae; genus Corvus; species Corvus brachyrhynchos. Next base: position 3,045,580 of record NW_008239139.1, on the reverse strand, counting down.
GGTTTTGTTTTTTGTTTTGTTTTATTTTTCTTTTTTTGGTGTGTCTTGTAATGTTACTCCTCTATGGCATCCTGCTTCTTCTGGAGCCTTTTTTTGAGAGAGTGAGAGTAGCCCTCTCCCATGCTTTTTAGTTTAACTGGTTTAAGTCGAGATAGTAAAGGGTGCTGGAGAATGGCAATTTTCTAACGAGCTATTTTGCACTTCTCATGCTTGATTTCCATGTTTGTGCTATCTTGCATTAAAAGTTGTAACTCAGGTGATATTTCAAGTCAATGAAAGCTTTCAGGTGGTTTTTCTCTCTTCAGAGAAGAGTATTTTGCTGAATTTTAGAGCAGCTTTATTCCATCATATTGAGTTGATTGAGCACAGAATTTTTCCTTTGGGAGTGCCCATCTCAGAAATAACTTTCTGTCATCTCTCTATTCTGTTGGTATGACAGAATTACTGCCTAAGAGTCCAGAAATCACCACTTCAGTTTGTTGATGCAAAAGGTTTTTGGGGAATGAAGAGAAACATTTGAGGGAACAGATTCTCTGGCCTTCATGTTAACATCTCCTCTGGCCACCTGGCAAATGGGAGATGAAAACGGGTAAAGAACAAGGACAAGAGTTAGCAAAGATTTAGGGAACTGGAAGTTTCTCGTGCAAAAAGGAAGAAGGCTAGGAAGGAGTGGGATGGTGATGAACACACTCTTGATGGAAAGGCTGAGTTTCATCAGGCTAGGTATATATATATATACCTCTATCTATAGTGGTGCTTCCTGGAGATTGTGGAGAAAGGACAATGGACAGATTCTGATCTCCTCTGCACTAATTTCACTCCTAGTCAACCAAGATGGGACCGAGGCCAGAATCTGAACCACTCCATAATGTGTTTGGCCCCTGAACAGAGCAGTAAATTCAAATAACAAACGTGCATTTTTAGTCAACATTTCATAGGCATCCAGAGTTCCAGTATATGTACATACCCTATTATCTGAACCCACATCTGTTCCAGGAGTTGTAATAACATCTCAAAGGGCTCTTTTATGCTACCTGACCCCATGCATAATGTGCTGGAACATCTTGAGGCTGCCACCTGGCAAAGGAATCCGAGGCACGCAGCCGTACCCATGAACTGAGGATATATGTTTAACAGAGAATCAAGGCACAGGTAATCATCAGTGAGGGGGAATATGAGAAGGAGGAGGGGGTTTTTTGTAACAAAGTAAGAAAGTATTTTCTTCCATGATTTTCTTGCATTTCCTATTTATACCAAGTATCTTGATCACTGTGTTGCCTATCTAGGGAGATTTTAAACTGGGGGAAGAAAGAAATATGTATACAGTGAAAGAGCTGGTTACTGTTCCTTTTGGACACTTTTTCTGTATTGTGACTTGTGTGGAAATGTACAGAATAAAAGTGAAGAAGCGCATGCCTTGGCTGGGCTGAGTTTCTTTGTGTCATTTGCCAGCAGAGCTGGGTTGCTGCTTCTGGCAGAGTGGAAAGTGGTGGGACTTGGAAGTTGTGAAGAGTTAGGGGGAGTGGAAGAAAGGGATCCAGGGGTCAAAATTCTGCATATGTGTGTATGATAGTGTAGAGAAGGGAGTGTTAAGCCTCTGGATAAATCAACTTCAAGGTCATGGTAAAGAAAAAGGTTAATGATACCTTTAATATTTCCAGGAAAATCTTTTCTGTCCCTTAGTAAACACAGATTGTCAGCACAGTATTCAGTGTGTGCAGGAGGGATCCAGCAGGGATTAGCAGGACTGTAACACAGGCTTATAGGTCACCTCAGGATCTTAGCTATGCATCTCAGGAGAGTTTCTCCAGTGCAGGAGACTATTATCTCAGGACTAACCCATGAGCATATAATGACTCTGTTCGCTCCTGCCCAGCTGTGTCTGATTGAAGAATTCTTGAGAATGTCATGGCCATTGCTCGCTTTCTTGTCTTCAACAGTTCCCCTCCCTGCCTCACTCAGGAGTTTCTGTGCCATTTCTGACACAAAAGTTTTGTGACCTCTCTTCTGTGCAAGTCAATATTTCCCAACAGCTCCCTTGCCTCTGCTGTCCCACCCTGAAATTGTATTCCTGAATCATTTTGTGATGTTTCCTTTGTGCTGTCTCTCTGGGACAGTGCCTGCCCCCAAAACACCTCCCTCACACATGGTTCTGGCTCCCTCCTCCACTCCAAGCCCTTTGATGCTCACTGCTGTTGCCAGCAGCCAGCTGTGTGCTTGTCTCTTTTAAAGGATGTCTTAAGCTCCCTTTTCCTGCTGTCTCAGAGAGCCTAGGAATATTATTATAATTAATAAGAATAGTGCTAAAAAGACCAACTGTTCTGCCTGTGCATGACTAGCTGGAGCTGGACGAGGATGTAGCCTGGTCATGAGTTACACTGCACAGCAAGGAGCAACTACCAAGCCCTGCTTTGACGTCCATAAGCCGTGTGGTACAAAGCACTGACTCCTCTGGGGTCCTTCACAGTCACCAGCTGCACCAAATGGCAGCCAGCTGCTCTCTGGAAATATCTGTGGAGAAGAGGTGCTTTTTGATGTGCTTGGGGCTGCCCCCACAGCAACCTCTGGAGGTGTTCCACCACCTGCAGGCAGAGCTGCTCAGTGGTGCATCTGAAAAAATGAGAAAACAGCTTTGCATCCTACTGGGTTTGCACCCCAAATTCTTGAATGTGTGTGGCCTTACACATGCATGTAGTTCTGAAGAGAGTCCAACTGCTCTTTTCTCATCCACTGTAATTTGCCCTTGTTACTCAGCCTTTCAGCTCTGTTAACTGT
>NW_008239139.1:3028993-3042767 GCF_000691975.1 Corvus brachyrhynchos | reverse complement strand
CAGTGCCAGTGAAATTCATAACTATATATGCACATACATACATACACACACACATTTAAATGTCTATCTCATAGGCTAATATACTTCCTTAAGTGAGGAAAGTATTCCCTTTTTCACGCAATCTTTCTTTACATATGAAATGTAATAATATTTCTTTAAAAAAGCTAAAGCTTTCATAGTAGGAATGTAACTACAATGAAAAAAAACAAAAACCCATTCTTGGGAGGAAAAAACCCCAATCCTGACAGGAATGATTTGCTTTGAAACTTTTCTCCCCCTAAAACCCTGCAGCTTCACTGCAGCCAAGTGATTTCAGTATTTCCCTGCAGTTAAAATGTGGTTCTCTCTAACAAGGGACCTTTTAAACTAGGTAGTGATGCTTGTAAGACATGTTGCCAAGGTTGTTAAGTTTAAAAATAGGTAAATATTGGAAGGAGTCCCACAGTTTCAAGGTGTTAGATCTCATATTTTCACATTCAAGGCTTGATATTGATACATGAGTATTGTATTTGCAGCTGTATTAGTTCACAGCAGCACAAGAAAACCTTTAGAGATGGACTCTCTCTGCTTCTGCCCCATCTACCCACAATCTTAGTTGGCACCAGGGATGTGTGAGTGTGTGTTTGCCAAGAACTGTTGTTATGAGAGTGTGGAGTTAAAGTATTAGTGTGTCAAGTGCATGGATTCTGCAGCTCTCATTCAGTAAGGCAAGGAGTCCCGCAGGTATTAAAGGTGAGCTGTGAGTTCCAAGACCCAGAAAAATAAAGGATTTGTTTCCCATGGATAAGAAACAGGAGTTGGCTGCTGGATGTTAACTCAAATGGACAATTTGTAGATGACAGGAAGCCAGGGGAATGAAGCACTGCTTGGTTAACACCTATAAGAAATTGGCTATCAAGGAGCTAACAAAAATCAGTAGGACTGACTGTCAGAAGGACTTCTGACTGCAGCCTCCATTGGTCTACACTCCCAAAGCACATAACACCTTGACAGGAAGCCACAGAGGTTTCAGCTTTTGGATGAAGACTTCTGCAAAAATTAGAGGGAAGGAGGAGGCTTCTCACACAAGAATGGGTGTAGACCTGCTCAGGAGGAAGTTCTGTTAAGCTGGAAAAAACATGGAGGGCACAGAGTAGGTGGAATCTATTTTGTTGTTATTTGGATGACTTTTTTAAAGGTGATAGGAGAATGAAGAAGTGACTTTAAAAGGAAAGAATAAAATTAAAAATGTAGTTCTGAATATTTTGGATCCCAGAGCTCATCCAACCTGAATGACCTTGAGTGAAAAATGGTGTCAGGTGATTCAGACTAGTGTTTGGTGTCTAGATTTTGGGGGTTTTGTTCCTGATATTATCAGCCAACAGGCTGTGGGGACTGTGTTTTCTTGAAATAAGGTACGATTACCTCTTTTTGTTAATGCATCTATGTACCACACAAATTTCTTCGCTGACAGAGCTGATGATATTCTAACAAGCTCTGGTCTTTCTCAGTCCATTTATGAACACATACTTAGCTCCAGGAGTATCTGTGTTTTGCTAATGGGTCTCACTATCATCCCTGAAGTAAGTACAATATAATGGGAGGCGAGGCTCCATATAAATATAAGGGGTTATTATTCTGGCTGTTCACCCTTTTTCCTTGTTCCTCCCTTCTGCCTTTTATGAAATGTATAATGAAAGGGCAGATATGAACAGTGGTGTCCAGTGGAATGAGATTGTACAGTAAGGGGTCACTGGATAACTAGAAGTTTCTCTGTGTAACACAGCTATTAAAAGTTCTTGTTAGTCTTTCCAGTCACTTGAAGGTTCTTCTGTAGTTTGAAGTTTTCCCTAATAAAAAACCAAGTGAACAGTATGTCTGACTCCATAAGTCACCCTGAAATTCTTACACTGGGTATGCAGTCAAGCTGATTTTTACTCACAGTGCCCATCTCTAAGAAGTGACCTCCTAATGGGAGAGCTAGTTCAGTATTGCAGTGTTCTGGAGATCATCTATGGCTTTTTTTCACCCTTTACTAACGAAGGAGGTCCAGTCCGTAGCCAGAAGTTAAACACCTTTGTGCTTATGGGGGGGAAAGAGAATAAGGGCTAATTAGGATTATGAGGCACTGTCTGATTTAGAATGCCAATACTTTCTGGCCTTCTCATGTTTAAGATTTCTTTTTTTTTTAAGCTTCTGTAATTTTCTGTATGCCAACTTTGAAAATACAGCAATAAAGGATATGATTATCTTCTTTTTTTCATTATTATTAGTAACAAACACTGAGATTAATATTTCTAGAATACAGATTCACAGCTCCTTCTAAATGACAGCTTTTTTCAATGTCTCAACTCGGTCATCCAATAAAAAAGACATCTGTAAAAATGGCCATATGTATGTGTACAGTGAAGGCTCTGGAGCACAGGTTTTAAGAGGAGCAGCTGTGGGAGTTGAGGTTGTTCAGCCTGGAAAAAAGGAGGCTCATGGGAGACTTTATGGCTCTCTACAACCACCTGAAAGAAAGTGATAGCAATGTGAGGGTTGGCCTCTTCTCCCAGGTAACACGTGATGCTAAAAGAGGGAATGGCCTTAAGTCGTGCCAGGTGAGGTTTAGATTGGATACAAGAAAAATCTCTTTCAAGGAAAGTCTCGCCAAAAGGGTTGGAAAGCACTGGAACAGGCTGTCCTGGAAAGTGGTTGAGTTGGTGTCCCTGGAGGTATTTAAAAACCGTGTAGATGTGGCGTTTAGTGATGTGGTTTAGTGGTGGACTTGTGGTTAATGGTTGGGCTTGGTCTTAAAGGTCTTTTCCAACCTAAATGATTCAGTGGTTCTATGAAGGTCTTGGATCCAAGGACTTGGGAACAGTGGATAATTCAGAAACTTCATTGTCATTGGCCAAAGTTAGTTTCTCTACTTTAGAATCTTTCTTACTACGTGTGTCTTGAGGAAATGAAACTTTCTGGTGTGAGAAATTAACCTTCTGCTTCCAGACTATGATGACCACCTCTAGTTTTGTCTCAGATCTGAACTTTGGTCCTACCCAGACATATTGAACCTTCCTGTTGCTGCTGCACTTTTTTCCTAACCAATTTGAGATTTTTTGCAGGTCTTTGCTATTTTTTGTCATTAGATTACAGAAACAATTTGTGTTTATCATATAACATTATATACATATATACAGATTGTATAATACAAATGTAGGCTAATTTATGTTGGTGGGGACATCTGATCCAGTCTTGCACTCAAACCAGGGTCAACTCTGAGGTTAGAGCAAGGTTATCAGGGTTGGATCCTTGCGTTTAGGACCATTATTTAGGTCTTACCAATGCCTTCCTTGGGTTTTTACAAAAGAAGAAAGAAAAAAGTACTTGCTATAAGGAACAGGGAATATGAATTGACAAATGGAAACACAAAATGTGTGTGATTTTCAGATCCAGGTGCTGAACACACCACAGACAGATAAAGAGAGGCTTCTTTCTATTACTCAAAGGCACCCAGGAAATCACTGCTAGAAACAAAGAATGGACCTGCAAGTCCTCTGACTCCCGCTATATTAACCTCACATCTGGTAAATTCTACTGCACTGTGTGTCTCCTATTGAATTTTCTAGTTTCTGCAGTCTCTTGTGCGGAAGGTTATTTCATGAACTTATGCACTTTTCTTTCAGTTGTTAGGGTTTGTTGTGGGCTTTTTTTGTTCCCTGAAGCTAAAAGTTGCATCCCTATTGTGCAGGAAACAGGAAACAGATTTGCTCTTCTCAAAAATATTGGGCCTTTAAATGGAAACTGGGAGGAGAAGGGGGGGACAGCCTGCAGCCTTGTCACATTCTTTCCATTGATACACATGGACACCAGGAAAAAGTCTGATTCTGATCCCTTAAAACAATAGATATGGAAAAGTTTTCTCTTTTGTTTAGTTTTTCTTCTGTCCATCTTAATGTGAGCACAGCAGCGAAAAGCACTACAGGGCCTGGTCTAGGACTTGTGTTCTCTGTTAGTCCACAGAAAAAGTGAGAGCTGCTTACCCCACAAGTTCAAATACCTCTGTACTGGCCAACAACAACAACAAAATGGTTTTATCTCAGTGGGAACTGAACATAACAGTTTAAAAATTATCTGCCTCAGGGTACAGCTGTGTTCATGCTTACCTAAACACAGCCATGGAGGAGCAGTGTGTTTGACTGGAAGGAGCACATGGAATTTTCAGATAAGCAGGTGGGTAATTCCTCATCTTCCTGCCACAAGGGTGGGAGGTGTAGGTTCCCATGGAGGTGTCATGATGTAGATATAGTTCAGCAAACCAAGCCAGGCCTCAGTGACCACTGTCTTTCAGCCCTGTCCTTGTCAACATTTTCTTCAACAACCATGAAGTAAGCGAGCCTAATGAGATCTGCTGCAGCCACAAGACAAAGAGCAACCATGGTTTGTCCTGGGATGGGAGAGAGCAAAATGCATTGGCTGAAGCTCCAGTGGCAGAGGGGCCAGTTCCTGTCTCACACTTATACACAGAGAAGCCAGCCAGCATCCAGAGGCTTGAACTTAGCATTTATTTTGCTTACTAATAAAAAAAATATGTAAATGCTGGTTTTAACTTATCTTAGCCATTGGGATAAGCACCAGCATAGAGCATGCAATAATACCGATGAAGCTTTTAGATCTCAGATGAAACATGCTACAGGTTTTCATAAAAAATGAAGAAAACTAATTACCTTTAAGGTAGAACTGCTGTTCCAAGCCTTCTTTCTTCATTTGCCTCAACCTTTCAAACTTACCTTCTTGGAAAAATTATGCCCATTCTTAGCTATTGCTCTGAAATATTAATTATGGAAAAAAAAAAAGAACAAAAATCTACACCAAAAAGAAACAAACCTTGACCAAAAGTGACCAATTTAATCTCCTTCATCTGTTAAATACACAAATGTTTTTAAGAATTCATAAGGAAAAAATTGGCACAAGAATGAGGGTCAAAATCAGCAGTTCAGTCTTGCCTCATGTCTCAAGTATTGATGAGATGTATGAAACAAGACCTCTTCAAGCTGGAGGACATTTGGTTAATGACTTTTACAGCTATGAATGCTAGAATTTTCAAAATGTTGGTCAAGTAATTCTGCACAAGGGTAACAGGAAATCACTTTCCATTTTCTTTAATTCATCTTCATTTTTTAGACAGCCCAAGCTTAAAAATGTTCTGTATTCTGAAGAGGTTCCAAATCCAGCACTCTTCCTCTTCTCAGTTGTCCCACATAAAAAACCACCTGAATGTTAAAACAATATTGTTGGTCTCTCTCAAATTCTGTTCAATAATCTTAGTGGGTGGGATTTGAATTTTGAAAAGTTGTAATCAGAGGAAAATTTGAATCAGTAATGGTTTTGAGACATCTCGAGTGGTATCTTGATGTTCCAGGAATTGTGACCCTGAGGTTTTATAAACATATTGTTATTGCGGCCTGAGAAGGTGTAAATTCCAAATAATTTACCTGCTCTGTTTTGGTTTGGGTTTTTTTTTCTTCCTTTAATAACAGTAAGCCCAGCAAAATTTGCCTTGAATCCCCTTCCTAGAGCAATTCTTATAGTAAAGTGCCAGGTAGTATTTCAGACTCAGTCACACAGCTGGCTTATCACGTTAGTGGAGAAAATCACAGGTGAGAATACACTCCACAGTGAGGAGAGCCTGGATGCAGTGTGCCTGCAGTGGGATCTGAGCATTCCTTACAGGAGGAATCTGAGTCCTAGACAGGCTGGGGCAGCAGGGGAATCCAGCTGTGGGGGTTCATGTAGGATTTAATACAAAGGTTATCCCTGTTAATAAACCAGGATTCCATGGAGGATGACTTTTTCCTGTCCAGATCAGGTCGTGTATCAGTTTGCACGGGCTTCACCCATCTTCACTTTTCAATTTCATGAATAAACAAACCCACAAAAGACACTTGCTAAACAAGTTCATGGAATCCCAGCACTTCTTTCATCATTAGAACAACCAGGGGAAAAACACTATATAAAGAGCATTGAATTACATCTGTGACCTGGTCCTATGACTGTGCTTCAAAATTAGGTGTTTTTCATTTTTCTGACCAACACTGTAGGAATAATTTGAAACATAAAGGGAGTATCATTTTACAACATTCCAAACCAATATTTCATCTGGAAAATGAATGGTACCCATAGATGCTAGAGTAAAGACAGGCAGTGCAGCTAGGAAAGTGCTCCTCATTTCCTATCCCAGACAGCTGAAACAAAACAGATGTCACACACACACACACAGAAAAAAAAAAAAAAAAAAAAAAAAAAAAAAGAGAAAAGGGGGAAAAATTTAATCAGAATCTAAAACATGCCACTAAAGAAAGAATTCAGGCAACAGTGATACGGGGTCACAGACACATATGAACTCCTTGTTAAAAACTCATGTTTTCTACCTCCTGAAAAGATATGATGATGGAAATGTAGACAGGCAAATTGTACCAGAAGCATGGGAATTTTGTTAAATATTGGGAACATTTCATTAAATGTCACATTGCCTTTAGGCAGTTAACTGTGGTTCCTAACACATTTCTGGTGGTGTTGCTGCTTTCAACTCCTTGCAATTTCTAGATGTGCATTATTTATGCTGTCCTAATCAGATCTTATATTAGCATCATTTAGACAAAGAGAAGGATGCAGGTTATTTAAAGAGAGAGGGATGAATGCTGAAGAGAGAGACAGAGCTCAACTCTTTGGAAAGGTCTACTTCACAATATCTTAGTGTTTAGGCAGAATAATTAGAAAAAGCATACCCTGGGGAGGTGAAAACAATTCTGAAGAGTCTCATGTAGTGTTGAAAAGCAAATTAAAAAAGCAAGAAAATTGCTACTGAAGTACAAATATCCTCTTAGGTTCTGAATATAATTTCATCAACAATGGCACATATATAGCTAAGATTGCATTCCTTTGTTTTAAACATTGCATAAATACTACTAAAAAATCATGGTGTCTTCAAAAGGCATAAAGTTCTTGAGGGGTCTTAGAAGACCAGATGAGACCCTGTTCTTATCCACTTCTTGGTAAAGAAGAGCTGTGGATGGTACAGAGTTACCCTGATTGTTCCTGCTTCTCAAAGTATCTTTGCTCAGACCCAACCCCTTTTAAAATCTCCATAATTTCACTTTAGAAATGAATGGTAAAGCAAAATTATTACAAGCAATAGCTATGGTGGTTTTGTCAAAATGAGCCTAAAATTAGGATTTTTTAAGTGATGTCAGAAATTATTCTGCATGGGAAGATACCTTCGCATGTCTTCTACCCCCTTCAAAATCCTGATATGCAAAGTAAACTACTGAAGAGAAGGATGTAGTAGAGAAAATAACCAAAAGAACAACATGTGTGGCTATTTTCTTGAGTCTTTCTCACTATGTTGACAGTTCCAAGAATTAAAAATGTGAAAAAACTCCCTACCGACCCTTGTGAGAAAGGCTCCAAATGTTAAACGCGTATACGTATGATATATTATAATATACAAGTTTATGATATATAGTTTGACACATATTCGGAACATTTTTATTAACGCTGGATTTTTTAAACAACCTTTTAACATTTATATTCTGAAATTTTCCCATAAAGCATAAGTGGAAGAATCAGGACTTTCTCTCCTATGTTTGCTTGTTCACTTTTTACTATTGAAAACTGCAAGTCTAATGCAATCACATAATGCTGGGAACTAGGTCTTTGGGGAAAAACTTACATCATTCAGCAAGAAGTGTTAGCATTGCCCACAGTAATCCCCATAATTTGATATCAGCATGAAATTTTTAATGTGGATGGTAAAGGGGTTTAATGTGCACATTTTTTTTAATAACAGCCAGTCCAGGTCTAGGTCTGTGAATGATGATGCCACGTTTTGTTAAACTCCTCAGCATGAAAACCTAGATCAAGCTGACGTTGAAGCCAACAGCATCCCACAGGAGTTTCCATCAAAGATGTATTGTGCTTTATGAGGGCCATGCAACTGGCTCAAATCTCAAGCAAGAAATTGCCAGTAAGTTAAGAACAGATGTACCTAATTTTGTTCTTATGGGCAAAAAAATCCTGGCCATTACATTAACTAATGAGGCACTGCACATGTGCAGGTAATAGCTGTTTGTCCTCCAGTTCTTATGTTTCTAACAACAGACCTTTATGCAGGTTTCTTGTTATCTCTATATGTGTAGATTATATATTGCCTGAATTTCCCATTTGCCACAGTTGTTTCTAAAACAATGTCATCAGGTAAAGAGTACTACATGACCTTAATACAATTTCACTTTTTATTTTATTCTCTTGTGAAAATATTAGCTAGCTTCTAAAGTGCTTTGCAACCCTATCATCCTCTGAAGCAACCATTTTAGGGCCTGAATTTCATGATGTCCTACTTAATGGATGAGTTGCTGTCACTTCCACAACTGTCAGTCTCAGTGCACGCTTGCCTTTACTACAGTGAAGTAGTAACTAAAGTGAAGAAAACCCCCTCTGTTAGTATGTGCAAGCTTGTACTGTAACCATTGAAATCTGATGAGCTCAACTGTGAACTAGGCCACCAAAGTCTTGGGAAAAACAGCTATAAAGAACTCTCAGTAATGGTATTTCTGAATATGTTTGAAAATTATTTGTCAATATTATTTTCTCAATGTTCCCTCTATTGCTGTGATCTCACTAAAATTCATAATCAAGGATTTAGCTGCCTGTTCTGCAGTGCTCTGAGAGAGAACTCTTATCATTTGATTGTGCGTGAGAAAAACTCGTTAAAACCACTTATATTTGTCCTTAAATGTGAAGTTTAGCATCATTATAATCACCCAGGTGAACTCTTTATGAATTGACAAACAAATTGGAAAGCAAGAGAACATTTTGGTTTGAGGAATTTCTTCTTTGTTCATACATTCAACTCAGAGTTGTGCTGGTTGCATCACATTGCAGATGCAAAGGGTGTTGTAATGTTTGCTCCCCAAAATACTACCAATTCATCCTATAGTGAGAAATATTTCTTTGATTATACAGGCACAATTGGATTGAAAGTTACTGATGATGTATTTCACAACGTGGTTTCTATAGATTTTCTTTTAACTGGAAAATGTTGTGTGCCATGATTCAGCTCATAGGGGAAGTATCAGAATGCTCCTAATTTTCTAATCACTTGCCTGCTATATAGTTAGAGCCTCTAATTTGTTATTTCTAGCTTGGCAGAGAGTAAAATTGACCATTTCAGTCCAGTGCCCAGGGCAAAGCTATTTAGTACTATGCCTGATACTAGCTGATTCTCTTAATGAAGCATCAAGGACTGAGTTGGGTTTATAAATACTATCTTCTCCACTTCTAAAGCCCATCCTTTCATAGAGTAGTTAGGCATGTGGGTATAGTGCCTTGTGAAAAAATAGTTTTTAGCAAATCAGGTTCTTCCTGCGAGAAACTGAGAGGGAAATTTGCATTCTAATTGTACAGTAATTTTCTGCCGTAAGTTTGAAATAAATTAAAAATGTTAATTTTATTGGTTCTTTTTCAAAGGAAAAACATGTTGTTTCTGCATTTTGCTTTGATTTTTGCAATGCATAGTGACAAAACCCCAGAAAACAGAAGTGATAGCTGTTGCTCAGCCCTTTGTAAAAAAATGCCATTTTCTTTTGCTTTAAACTTCTCCCTAAACTTCAAAACTAGAGTGCAATGAACATGTTTGTTTATGTAGGAAAAAAAGTGATCATGTACTCAAAGCAGGTTTTTTTCATCATAACTAAGGTATTTTATTTTCAATGCAGTAGACTTCAAATCCTGGATGTGTAGGACTTCCACTCCCAGGATTGCCAGCACAAACAAAAGAAGAAAGTAGTGAGAGAAGCCAACATACGAAGAGCAGCCTTTTAAATGCTGGGGATCTGGAAAGGCCTGCTGTGTCGCATTATATTTGTGGATTTCAAACTGCAACATGCAGATGTATGCACATGAATAATTTTGAGCAGAAGAGCTTTAATCCCCTCGTAGAAAAAAGAGTCAGTCAAATGTGTAAAGTTACAACATGTATTCATGGTTTGGCGACTGAAGCTTAAGATCAACTTCTGGGCCACTGACTGTGTTTTCAAATATCTTAATTTTTTAGCATATGTGCATGAAAGAATAACTCTTCTGAGTTCATGCTTTCCCCCTCGTCTTCCACACGCATCTGGGAAATCTGATTTTTTATATGCTGGATTACTTTAATACTAGAGAGTGAGGTATGAATTATTATTTCTGAACTCCATGGATTTTTCTACTCCAATTATAAGATTGATAGTCTCCGTGATGATATTGTGCGGGCTTGAAATGAAAGATAGAGTGAGAGGGTACACAGCTCAGAAGCAGTTGATTTCAATCTTCAATGCATTCACTAAATAATTCAGTATCACTAATGGAAATCTGATCTGAGCAGGGATGCAGGGCACTCAGTTGCCAAGGCTTGGCAGCTCAATAGCTCAGGAACAACAATGGAGCAAAAGGTGAAAAAACCTTTAAACTGTTGTGGGGTTCTCTTCTCTGCTTTCCTGGAATCAAGTTACGTTTTCCTGGAGCTGCTGTGGCTGATGGCTGGGGACGGCAGAGAAAAAAATTGATATTTACAGCGGACCTGAAACAAACAAGGCAAGCTCAGCTCCAGCTGACCTTCTAACCTACTCAGCAGTGGGACGGAAAACAGGGAAGCTCTTGAGAGAAAATTGCATAAAGCCTTGTCCTCTGACTTGCTCTTTGAACTTTAGAGTCAGAATTTTTATAAGGCCATCTTTGGAAAAAAAGTACAAACTCCTGTTCGAAGCTCCAACTATCTCCTTCAGGTGGGTTGTGAAATGATTACCTAAGGGTAACAAAAACCCCACCTTCAAAGAGAAAACTTGGTGTTTATGTTTTTTCAAAGGGAAAAAACCAGCTAGGTAAAGGGAACTTATTATGGGCTGCTTTCTGCATTTTGACAAAAATTGTATCTAAAGCTGGGAGCTTCTTTCCCCAAAATTGTCATAAACTTTTACCAGTTGAACTGGGATCCTAATTAGGAACTATTACTTCTGGATTTTTTATGAGACCATTTGCATGTAGCATCAAAGGCCCTTTTATAGCTTGTTATGGCTCTAACCATCACTTTTCCTTTTTAACAGGTATGTCAGCCCTGTCTCACTCATTAGGTTGTGCATTTTTGCTTCAGGTAACAAAGAGGACACGTGGAAACAGAAACTGGACTTCTACAGCTGCCAGTCCGTTCCTCACCATCGTTTTTTGACCAGAGTGGAACCTGTAGCTGTAAACAAATGTTGAGGATTTTAAAGATAAGTATCCCTGACAATCTGTGAGCAAAGTCTCTTTTCTAGGTTACTTTTGTATTCAGAGTAGAAAAGTAATAGTCGAAAAGTATTTTTTCAGTAGGGATTTTCCTGTATATCACAAAAAATGTTGACTAGTCTGCAGTCCCAGAGATCATGCAGCAAATATATCATTGTCTGAGACAAAAAAGTCAAGAGAGACAAAACAGCAGAGAAGATCTGGAGATAAGCTTCTCCAACCTTACTATTCTTTTACTAAGGAAAAGAAGTTATTGTGAAAGTAAGTGATCATAGCTTATCTTCCATCCATCCCTTTTCTCCATGCTGTACTGCTGTTTCCCACTGGGAACCAGTGCCACAGGCACCTTTGAGGCTGTGACTAACATATAGTTGGTGACCTTTCTCTTGGTGAAAGAAGTTACATTTGTCCTCTCAAGACTGCTGTATTCACAGTCCCGTCTTCTGCGTCTTAACCGGTTCTATCTCAATAGCAAAAGTTCAGTCCAGAAATTCAAGTGTTATGCTCCATTAATATCAAATGTATCCAACACAGTGAGCAATCTGGGGCAACAAATATTTTTTCAGTGTTTGTACAGTGCTTATTGCAATGGAAACCTCATTTAAGCCTCAAGGTGCCATTGAAACAAATAACGTGAACATTAAAACACATTTACTTTTTGGCAATCAAAAACTGAGATACTCCTTTTTTCACTCATAGGTGCTTCGAACAATGATCTGTCCCCTGAGAAACTCTGCTAAGCTTGTCTGCAGTTTTATTTTGGAGATTATGAGTCAAAACCCACACAAAACTAGTTTCTGTGCATGTAAACTCAGCTTTAGGAAAATAATGTCTGAGCCATAAAAAACAGAAATGGAGAAAAGCTGGGAGCAAATTTGGTTGAAGATTAACTGTTGACATTGCTTCCAAAATTTAGTGACCAAATGACGCTTCTAACATCACGTACATCTTTGTGAAAAGCAGTTGCTTTCTGCAGAAACTTTCCACTCTTTTATGAAAATGCTAAGTTTGCAGTCTTTTGGCTAAGACTCAGATTTCTGTGAGGAAAGTAAGAAATCTCTTGACCCATTTTGATGCAATCTGTTTTGGTTTCAATCAAGGTGAAGTTATGGCCATTGTTCTCTTTCCTACTTTGTTACTCAGACAGGATTGATCATCTGAAATGTGCTGCAGTGGTTGTATGGAGAATTTCTTGGGTCTGAAAAGTGTTAACCACTACCAGGTGTTTTTTGATGGAAAGTTTCTTTCTCTAGATGCTTGTCATGCTTAGCACCGTGCTGCTAGGATTTCACTGAGAAGCCATCAGGAAGGTGCAGGCTGGCTATCAAGCATTCATTCAGCTTTCCATGCTCTGAAACACGAGTACTACTGAGCGCTCATTTCCACTCATCCAGCTGCTAGAAAAGATACTCTCTCCATCTCAAGCCATTGCTTTACACTGCAAATCAAAATTGTTTTTTTAAATTACATCACTGTCATTAAACCTGCTGGTGGTGCAAATCCTGAACAGCCATGCCAGGACTGAACACATAACTGTGTGATGAAAAGAAGATGCCAAGGTGTGGATGGAAGGGGTTAGTTTACTTTACTAAGAGGACTCCAGGTGAGTGCAATTGCCCGCGCTGGGACTGGCTGTACAGTGCTTTTCATTGTCACAGATGGTAGGTGTTAGATGATGCAATGTGTACGGTGCCAGACAAATTACTTTTTTAGCTCATTCCTCTGGAAACAGGAGAGGAATCTGAACTGGATTTCTGTGCAAACCTGGAGCAGGAGCTGCAAGCTCCAAACCCAGCTGAGACCAAAGCAGTGAATGGGCCCAGTCTTTCAAGTGGAGGCAGAGACTTGCTCTGGGGAGAGGGAATTACACAGAAATTGCCTGGAGTTTGGAACAAGTCCACTTAGTTTTAAATTAAGCTGTGGACTGGGGAACACTCTTATTCAGTGGATGTAATGAACCTAAAAGTTGGAAAAGCCTGCTCCTAAATGAAAGCCTTGATACAACTCCAGCAACTACTATGACCAAAAGTGTTAAAATGGCATGGCAAAAGTTGTTCTCATAGCACTTGCAGGCCAAGTTGAAATTAAAAGCTGGGGGTGGAGGGTTGGGGGGGAGGGAAGAAGGGGTCGGCTTTGGGCTTTTAATTTTTAACTTATTTATTTTCTTGTTTCCCGCTCCCCAGCAGTATTTCCAATCTATCACTCCCGTGGTCAAAATGGCAAGCTGGAAGTCAGCGAGGCCGAAGTTAGAGCTCTCCAAACTCTGACAGCCAAAGGCGACCCGGGCAAAAGCTGCGGAGGACGTTTGTACCTGCGGTGGCAGCTGAACCCCGCACCTGCCGGGGTGTAGGGCGAGGCGCATCTCCCTGCCCTCGGTTCGCCCTCTCCCTGGGTGATGAAGAGGAGGGCAAGCTGCCTGGGCTAACAGCCCGATAGGGAGTCCTTGGGCTGGCTTCGCACCGCGCCACCGGGCTCTCCCCGGTGCGCTCCT
>NW_008239139.1:2996444-3028335 GCF_000691975.1 Corvus brachyrhynchos | reverse complement strand
GACACTTGCCCTAGCAGGGCTCCGCAGAGGGTGGCCGGCCAGAGGTGCCGTGGGGCTTGGTGGCAGCAGGGGGGCACCTGAGGGGCGCACCTGAGCCCCCGGAGACCCCTGGCCGAGGGGCAGGCGGGGGAGAGGTCTGGGAGTTCCCGGGAGCAGGAACGGGACCGCGCTTTGCCGGGTGCGGAGCGCTGCCGCGGCGGCGGCGCTTCGGTCCCTGGGAGCGTTTAAATGCCCGTGCAGGGCGAGAGGGACAGGGGTGGCGATGGGTGACGTGACCCAGCGGAGAAGGGAGGCAGGAGCACTCGGTCAGGTCCGTTTCGAGAGGACAGAAGGGCAGCGAAGTGACCCCAGAGCGGCCAACAGTTACCCTGTGCCAGGAATGTCCCGGCTGAGACTCGGGAGTTTAAATTGTACCTTCAGACTGAGCGCTTCGGCTGATCTTTTTCTTGGGACTTTGTCTTCTTATCCCTAGTTTACTTTTGGTGAAACAACTAAATCCAGCAAGTGCTGATAGATCTATCTAAAACTGCCGTCGTTAGTTGGTGTCTTCTCCTTCCTCAGGAGGGATAGGTTGGGGGAAAATCTGAGTTAACAACGGTGAAGACACAGTCTCCTGTTTGTTGAACCTATGTTATTCTGCAAATGTTTCATGGTCTCCAACCTTGGTGCTTCGAACTCCTTACCCTCCTTTTTTCTCTCCTTTTTAAAAGTACAACTTTTCATAGGAGAGAGGTAGTATTCATTCTTCGGGAGCTTATGTGCTCCTCTTACATCTTCCAGTTGGCTGTCACAGCTCTCTTCCACACCGCCAGTGGCTTTGCCTTGATGGTGAATGTCTACTGCACTTTAACTTAGTGGTACCCTCGGGAGCTGGCTTCTAGGATGTACACCCGAGAGACTGGTTGGGGAAATGTTTGTGACGAGTTAGATCTTTCTCTGTGACATAACCCTGCAGCTATGGGTAGTGGTGTTTTAACTGGATCCTGTTTGCTTGAAATGACTTGTATTATGGTAGAGGAACGCTTTTCCTGTGGCTCATCACCTCTTGAGTTGATGTCCTTTCCTTGTTTTCCCTTTGGGCACTGGTTGTTTTTGGGCTTTTAGCAAAGCTCAACTTTTTGGACAAGAAACAGACTGTGTGTGCAACTGACTGTATTAGGCAGAAGGAGGGAAGGGATGAAGAGAGAAAAAGAGAAGGAAAATAAAAATTGTTACAAAGAAATACTCGGGTTTTTAGGTGTTCTGAGCAGTGTTCTTGAGCTGATTACAAAACAAATTTAATGTTTCTCTGTGTTTGTTTTGTTTGTTTCTATTTAATTTCCTCCCTGCAAAGGTATAAGAATTAAAAAAAAAGAAGTCTGAACTTTTGATCATGAGAAATAGTTTGAAGGGAAAAAGGAACACCAGTGTATTTGTGACAAAATTTGTTAATTTGCCGTAAGAATTAAAATTTGGAAGTGCATGGAGACGTACTTCATTGGACCAAAAAAACCCAAAACCCCCATGACTGACACCAAAAAGCAGAAAAAAAATTCCTTCTGCATAATTTAGCAACTTTTGCTAGAGAGAATGAAAGTGAAGATTTAATATACTCTTGTCTCCAGGCTAAGCTAAACTCTTCAGTGATTTTTTAATGTATGAAGCTTTGGGTGAAACTGAAGGACAGAAACTCGCCGACTTTGCTCCCGAGCCAGCTCTTGGGTGGGGAAAAAGAGAAGCCAGCAACAAATCTTTCTTTCACAAATGGTAAATATTCGTTCATAGTGTAGAAGTGGCCTAAGAAAAACAGGTTTTTTGCAATTATCCAGATGTCTATCCCTAGTTATTTGAGATGCAGTCTGTGGCTGATGCATCCCTTGCCAGCAGAAGGTTTGTCTTACTATAGTATTACAAAACATAGTGCTGCTATCCCAGTACCATATGCCTGAGCTCTACGCCCATACTGACGCTGGGGACACTTTGGAGGCTTATCTTATTCCTGACACAGTTGCACTGATGGATGTGTTGTGTAGATTAATCTTTCTGCCATGAATGTGAATATTATTACTTAGCAAACTTCCAGCAGTCATTGCTCCAGCAAGGTAGTTCCTTGACATATCCTCTATTTCTTCTTGATCATTTTGGGAATGGTTGTTCTTGAGTCCTCACATAACAATTAAAAATAATCCTTTACAGGAGCTCTGAAAATGCACTCATTTAACTCATGGTATTTTTATTTCTCTGTGTGTTGGGTTATTTTGTCAAGGAAAATACAATTTATCTAGTGTTATGGTATAACAAGTGTTTTAGTGTAAGACCAGGGCATTAGGGATGGAGCTGGCATGGCTCATTGCTTCTGCTCTGTTCAGGCCCCCTCATTACCTACATTCCCAACTGTGGTGTTTTCTGTGGGAATTGGTCTTTAACAATGTATGCTTTGCTTCGATATTTACAACCTCTTGCTGATCAGTGTATCAAAAGCATTTTCATTTAGAGGATGCATTTCAGGACTTTAATTGAGGAAATCTCTTTGTTTCAAGGCTCCATAATAAACCTTACAAAATGCTGTCTTTGAACGAACTAGGTCACTGTAACGCGTGCACACATAGAGTGATTCTCATCTGCTTAGGGTAGCCGACACTCGCTTGAGCCCTGTCCCTGGTGAGCTTGTCCCTGATTTATCCTTCTTGGACTGGCTTGTTCACAGGGAGCTTATGCTGAAAATTCACTGCTGGAGGTCATTCTCCATTCTTGGCATCTCTGGCAGCCTTAAGCTTAAATTGCAGCCTCGTTTTCTATCCAATCAATACCACTCTTATGTCGCTGAGTTTCCATGGTGCCCCCAATCTTCTGTCTACATATTGATGTCTGACAGCAGGAATAGCATTCTGTGTCGCTATATATACTTACTAAACCTGTCAAAACTATTTAGGGTCTGTCGCACTAATTTATATCCATATCCTGATATTATTTGTATCTGTTGAGC
The DNA here is from genome assembly GCF_000691975.1 of Corvus brachyrhynchos. NCBI lineage: Eukaryota > Metazoa > Chordata > Aves > Passeriformes > Corvidae > Corvus > Corvus brachyrhynchos. Next base: position 3,025,370 of record NW_008239139.1, on the reverse strand, counting down.
TTTGACTGATGGAACTTGCTGCACTAAGGAATCAGCCCCAACAATGCACTCCAGGGATGGCTCAAGGGATGGATGTTTTGAGAAAGGGGAAAAAGACTCTCTTCTGGAGTAGCTGGGGTAGTCTAGAATCCTTTGAGCACAATAGAGTCATTTTGAAAACATCCAAGTCTCAATGGCTCCAAGTTAATGCTTTGGAAATCATTCTTCATTGTGCTGCTCTGAATGCACAGAGGGTCCTCTCCAATGGAGCTGTGGAGAGGAAAATAGAAAAGTGGGCATTGTCAAGTGCTCAATGTGTATTTGAGGGGAGTTGGGGGAAATTTGAGTCAGTTGTCTGACATCAATTTCTTCAGCAGAAGCACTGTGAAAAAATGGAATTAAAGGAGCCAGCAATGTCTTCTGTAATGTGGATGTTTTTGTTTTACTACAGTAAGCCACAGAGCAGTCATTGCGTAAGAAATGGTATGGCGGTGTCTCGGTGGACTGACAGCAGCAGTGAGGCCCGATGAGAAAAGGCAAATCTTCTGTGTATCACTAAATTTCAGGGCACTGACTACTTGTTACTCATGTCAACAGTATTAGGCACTAAATAAAGACCATATAGATTTTTAGAAAATTTAAATATGCTTTGCATACCATTGGTTTTAGATTGAACAGAAGTGGTTATCAGCAAAGAAACTCTTTAATCCCACTACCTTTAACATGAGCTTGATCCAACCCATGAAGTAGGAGCGGGCAGTCAGTATGGAATTCGCTACTTAATATTTTGCTTGTTCTGAGTTGCCAGAAGAACTGATCTTGGGATGCCAAGTTTGTCAGTACTTTTCAGACCCTCTTCAGGCTCCTACAGTTTTTTTCCCTAGTGAAAAGCAAGGATCTTCAAGACTTAAAAGGACCTGTTTCAGGTGGTGGCATTAAAGTAGTTCAGTTTGTTTTCAGCAGTGGTTCACCTTATCATGGTGGAAAGGGTCAGTAGAACTTCACCTAACCAGACACTCTCTTGGCCGATATGTCTCACCTTCTTTTATTCCAAGGAACAGAATCACTATGCCATTTAAAATATCTGGCTCTACCTTCTGCAGCGGCACTGTGATGATTTTCTCATTTTTTAACTTTTTTATTTCCTTCCTTGTCTATATGTGTGGGAGTGACTTTCTAAAAACTGTAGTCGTCTTGCAGACTGCTTTTTCATGTCTTTCAGGCTGAAGATTGAGAGAACACAGCTGTAGGCAGTTTGATGGGAGATGAGAAGGGGGAATGGGAATGTGATAAAGAGCAAGCTGTATTCCTGATAAAGCCACCGGGGTATTTTCACCCTCGCCATCCCTCCACGCCAAAAAGCCCTTCCTTGCCTTCCCAGAATGGCACATTCTGGTTTCAGTGGGGATGACCTCTGGAGGTGAGGAGTTGAGCTAAAACTATGTCTGAGGCAAAATCCAATTCATTAAGTACAGTACATTAAGAAAAATGTATTAATGTATCATTTTGGGCCTTAGAAGCACATTACTTGGCAAGTGCCACTGATTGCATGGCAGCTGCAGCAGAGGACTAAAGACTTTTAGAGCAGAAGAGCATTACGGGAGTTGGGTATTTTCTGATAAAAATAGTCTTTGAAAAGAAATAGTGCATGGGGCTCCAGCACACTGCCATTTAGTAAACTACAAAGTTCAGTTTTAAACTGCGCCTTTCTCCTTTGAGGCCTGCCAGCACTATTTCAGAGCTCATTAAATGTTTCACGAGAGCATTATAAAAATCTTCCTTCCTCATTAGTTTCTACACAGTTTCAGCATAGCTTGGACCTTGTAAACATCCCCTATTTAGTTGTGGATGAAACTCGTCAAATGGCTGTGGGGGAGAAAGAGGAGAAACTCTTTAATACCCCAGTCTAAATCCTTGTTTTGACACTGGTCTAGAGGTAGCTAACCACATAAATGAAACAGAATTTTGCCATCTTCAATCAATATTTTTGGAGTAATTCCCTATCCATACAAAAACTCTCCCCTCAAGAGTAAAACCAGACAGAACAATTGGGAGGGAAGATGAGTCTGGATGGGCTCTGCTTTCCTTCTGAAAGCCTCATCTACACACCTGGGGTGATGCTCAGATATTTTAGGGAGACTGGTCCAGCTGAGTGGAGGCAGGACAGGACTATGAGGTAGAGGTAGGCTGATTCTCAGGCTTGGGTGCAAAGTTGGTCTTGGTCTTATGAGCTCATTAAGGCACAGAGACAACTCTGCTGTTGTCTTCATCATCTGACTTTGCTAATTGCATCTACCTGTTGCTTTTTCTGTCCCTAAGGATTAAAAAGGCAAAAAACCAGATAATTTGACTCCATGAGTGCATAGGAATTCCTTGTGTTGACACAAACAGTAAATAGATATGTATCTGTGGAAGCCAGAGTGTCCCTGCACAGAAATAACTGAACTAACTTCTCAGATTCAGTTCCAGTGGATATCATGCACAAAACCTGTTTTGTTCTCATGTTTTTGTTTTTGGTTTTTTTTTTTTTTTTTTGTTCTCCTCAGAGCCATGTGAACAGTGGCATTAGTTTCATAACCAACTAAAGATGATATGACTCCTGCATTTAAGGCTTCCTTGTTTCTACAGGATCACTAGAACAACAGATTCATTTATGTATTTATTTATTTTTTTAGCTCTACTCCTCACACATCATGTATCTCGAAGTGCAAAAGAGCCTTAGTAGTGCAATGCAAATGTATGCACCCATCTGTAGCCAGCAACAGAAGGCTCACAGTCTGTAGCATCTTTTCCTCTGTGACAGGAGCATCCAGAATGCGCTTAATACATTGTGTAAGGGTATTTCTTATAGCAAAAACTTTGTATTTAAAGATAACTATTTTAGGTGTTCTTTTTGTTTTTTAGCAGGTTTACAGCATGTGAGCAACAGTGGGAAGAGTAACATTGTCAAAAATGCCCATTTTAACATTTCTGTAATGTTCATTTAGTCACTTTGTCAGGTGGTAAAGGCTGGATCTCTTAAGGAAAGTCTATGGTCTTTGAAAGTAAAATAGGAAGTGATATAGAAATAGCCTTGGTAGAAAGATGGCATTTTTGATATGGTGGTGTCTGTGCAGTGGTGCTACAAAGTTACAGCTTGCTTTCAGACAACCCAGCTTCTTCCATTTCAATATTTAGTTCTTTTTCAGCTCACTAGAAATAATATTCTTCCTGTCTAGCGGAGATTAATATTTAACCAGGCACACATCCTCCAAACATTATTCAGGCAAAGTTGATGCTTCAGCAAGAGCTTCATCAGAATAAGGAATATATCATTCAGTCTAAGATTTAGAAAGAGTAACTCCTCCTTTGTTTTGGTAAAAAATTCTTCAAAATAAGACACAAATGAGCTATAATGCTACAAAATGGTTGTGACTTCTTGCACTTGCAGCAGAATCTCATTGATTTCATTGAAAGTGCCTTTGGAATGAAGTTATCTTTTAGTAAATGAAAGATAAATCAAGAGATTGTCCTGATAGTCTGCCTTAATTCTGGTAGAAAAACACTTTGTTCCTTTAGCTCAAACAATAAAAATTACATGTTTAAAAGTAGCCTCCCCACCCCATGACATTAAACAGAAATAATTTGAAATTCTTTTTCTGCTCAGGATGGTTTCACCTGGAAAACCAGTCTTTTACTGTAGGGACTTAGCTTGTTTTTTGGTGCTGAAAAGCCCCTGAGATGCCGTGGTTGCTTCCCAATAGCTTGTGCCACCTGAGTGCCTGGTTGTTTGCTTGGATTGCTGCCTTCCCAGAGGCCAGAAAGATGTTTTCCTTTGTGCAAGAGTCACTTGCTTTTATTAGAAGCCTGTCTGGCTGCAGCTGATATGCAGTAGGGACGGGTGGATGGAAAAAATCTACTAACCAACAGATAGGATTTTCAGCTGTCTTCCAAAAATGCTGCAAGCTTTGATTCAGGAACTTCATGTAATTTCACTTACTAAATCCTCACTTTGCTAAGCTGTCCCTTCAGCCCGTGTTTCTTGTCCGATTTGCGCGTTGTCAGATGCTTTTGCTAATCTCTGTGGTTGATGTTTGCTTAAGTGATTATTTGGCAGCAGCGTGTGAGCAGGCGTGTGTGTGTGATTGCTGTTGGCACGGCAGTTGGTACGAGATGGCATTAGCATACTTGTTCCGTGCTCTGGGCCTCCTCCACTTCTAGGCTTGTTTATGCAGCAGAAGGACAAAAAAATCCCCCACAAACCAAACCAAAAACCCCTGCAAACCAAACCAGAAACCCATGTGCAAGCTGGTTACGCTACGGTGATCCTCTGGCCGGTTTGTCCAGAGATCTGCAGAGTTCAGAGGAGCCTGAAGGTTGCTCTCATTTTCCTTCTAGTGCTAATTCCAAACAGACCATCCACCAGCAGAGGATTTATAAAGAGCTGCAGGGATTATGGGCTGCCTAAGTAGGGGTATCTACATTGAATCTAGTCTTTGCTGTGCTTGCAAATACCATGGGAACTGTGTTTATGGGGTGGTAAAGAAGAAAAGGCAAGCTCCTCTCCCTTCATGTTCGCTGGCTCAAGAGGCTGTCATTAAATGGGACATGGGTTTTAGTTTGTTTTGGACTGATTAATATTGAGTGGTCACTGGGATTATAGGTGTATGGGTTTTAAGAGGTGCTGTTCTCTTCCTTCCATCACTTCTAATTTGAGCTATAATCTTTGCATGTCTCGTGCATTGTTGGAACATCTTTATGGGCCCTGAGTTACCTTGCTGAGAACATTGGGATTTACTTAGACAAAGTAAGTGTAAAAGTGTGTGTGAAGTCTTTGCTTGATCGTGCAAACTTAATTTATAACTGTAACATAATTAGTGGAAATAAAACTCTGATGACACAGTATGGGTTCAGGTCCATGCCCTTTGTGAGTCGGTGGGGATGAAAGCTCTTGTGATAAGTTTTATAGTGATACTTTTACCATGGGGCCTTTGACAGCTTCACTTGGTATTTTTCTGGACACTTGTTTAAGCATGAACTGCTCTTGTATTAATTTTTTTTTGTGAAGTCAAGCTAATGATGAGCTGGGTTTCTCCTCCACTTTCCAATGTAAACTGCTTCTGTTAGTCCATGTTAAGAACCATAACTTTTCAAGGCAGAATCTGGGCCGTGCATAACCACTGGCTGAACCTGTCCCTGAATGACAGTCTGGTGCTGTGAAGGTTCTGGGTTTATCCTGATGAGAGGTGGAGGCTGCCATCTTCCTGCTGGGATCAACCCCTGGTTTTGTCTCTGAAGGGAGAAATCTCTGGGCTTAACATCTGAAATGTTTTATAAAGTTGGCTGAAAGCAGAAATGTAGGAGAGAGGGCAACATTTTCTCTCTCTGTTCATAACTACCTGCAAAATTGGTCATATTTTCATGATGGAAAAAAAATCTGAAGTTCAAAAAGGGATGGGAATGTGAGGAGAAGTGTGTGAACTTCCTGTTCTTACTCATAGTATTGATCCAGAAAAGTTATTTTGAAGCTGCTTTCAAAAATACAGGCATTTCCAGTATTTTGCAACTGAGTTAACATTTACAAGCACCTTTTCTTACGTGGTGCTACAGTGTCCTACATGGTCCTGGCCTTTCTTTGGCTGCTTCTCTGTGCCCAAATACAGCACCTCTGTACTAATTTTCCCAAAGGGTGAGAGATTTTGAGAATAGCTGTAGGTTGAATACTGCCACACAAGACAAGGGCTTGAAAAATAAAGGTGGCATCTGACAGCATCTGCTTTGTTCATTTAATTGCTATGTACTATATTTTAGTTTGAATTATTTATGGCTATGTCTGAAAGTCCTTTAAATAAGAGCCCCTCTTTCTGTGCTAACCACAACCATAGAGGTTGAGTGGGTATGGCAGGCGTGTGTTTTTATAGAGAAAAAGAGAGACATGTATAGAGACTTTACCCTGACATCAGGCTTTACACACATACCAAAGGCAAGTCTCTGCTTGGAGAAACTTTCAGAACTGTAGGAATGTATAGCAAAAATGTGTTAGATAACTTTAGACTTACTAATTGTGCAACATGTACTGTAAATGACAAGTTCACATCTTTATGCATTGACACTTTCAGCATATGCAATAAGGCTCTGATTCCAGTGGGATTTTACCAACTGAGATTTCTCAAGTAATTGTGGGTGGGAATTTCTTGTCTTATTTAAACTGCAACAAACAAAAAACTCAGAGCAGGAGAAGTCTGTGAAGTGTAAATTATCTGTCTTAAGTCAAGAAAAATTGAGGTTGAAATATTTAATCTAAGGCTTATCGAAATGGAAATTTCTGAGTTACTGAATCCATGATTTCTGTTCCAGGTCAGTGGAATTCTAGTTTGTATCTGAACATTTTCAGCACTTAATGGGCATTGAGAGAATGGAAACAAGAACTTAGCCTACATATGAGATAGACACACTGGCTACAGTAGACTCTTCATGATGCCCTGTGGTGTCCAGCTGGTGCTGTTCATTAGGGCATTTTTATGATCATGATGTCTCATAAATAAGTGCTGTAGAATACAGCAGTGGGGAATGAGGAGCATTTTCTCTGATTTATCCTTTCCTGATCAGCTTAAAATTTTCTTCAAAGCATACCTTTGAGAATTAAAATCCAAGTGTAATATTTATAAACATTTTAAATAGTTGCAATAATTATAAGTTATTATCAAGTTGTCTATTACAACTGTTTACAATTATTTTGTAAATAATTTATAATTGTTATTTACAATTATTACTACTATTATTGTAGAATTGAACAAAAATACGAACTTGATTTCATTTTTTTTCCCCAAAACTTCTGCATCTCCTTTTCAGTTGCCTCACAGGACATGGTGTTTTGAATATTTTTTTTCTTTTTTCTTTATTTTTATTCTCTCCATATAATCATAACTTCTGTTGCAAAAGATGTTTTAGCCTTTGATCAGTGCCCTTAGGAGAGAATAAGCATGGTTTTCACTGCCTGATGCAAAGCATGATTGGTATGAAATGAAAGGGATATTTTTCTAATCTCATTTATATCAAGTTTAAAAACTATATTCTAGGCCTAAATACTTTTTGGAGTAGCAGAACTTCCAAGCTGTAGCTGCTGATCCCAGGTGAGCTGTGATTTCCTTGCTCAGATTCAGGTCCCAGTTTTGCTGCCTTGCAGAGCTGAACCATTGAAGACAGAAAGTGCTTCTGTAGCAGCAGCTGGGTCAGTCTGTGAATTAGGCCTAGGTTTTCCCAGGGCATGGATCATGCTCTGTGGGCAGCAGCCCAACTCTACATGATGTGAAAGTGGATGGAAGAGCATAGGTCGAGTTCTCTAAGACCAGGCTTATGCAGGCTCCTTAAAACTCTTTGCAAATATTGTTCATCTTCCTTAGCTTTAAATGTGGACAGATCTGAAAGAGATTTCCTCCTGAACAGATAAGCCACAAGCAATCCGTTCTGGTTTTGAAGATGTATTTTCATTACTCTGACTAGCTGAGGTTTCCTGAATCTTAATTTTGAATTCATTTGTCTATAATGCCCTTATTTTCATAACCTCAACTTGTCTTTGCTTTAATCTCTCTTCTATTTAAATAGTGCAGTAGGTCACCTTTCATAAATATTGCACATTCTCTCATGTTTCTCATTTTCAGTAGCCTTTTACGGCCCCATGCCTAGTTCTAAATCAACAGAATATTTCAGTTTCTTTATTTCTAAGCGTGCTCACAATTCATGCCCTTATTCTAGCAATCACATTTAGCTGAAATTTAACCCAGCATTCTATAATTATGTTATAATTTCCACAGTCAAACATTTTCTTTCATATTACAGTTTAAACTTTTAGAAGTGCTGTTCCAAAGTTTTGTCTACTCTGGAATGACTCTTTTGCTAGGCACAGGGATGTGACATCATCTGTCTCCAGAACATTTTTGATGTCTTGGAGTTAGTTCAGTAGTTGCTGGTGTACAGTGATATGAAAGCAGATATATGACTTCACTATGTCTGTGGTGGATTTTATCTGGTATTTGTGCTGTCCAGTTGCCTGGGTAGTTGTGAGGACAAGTTGGTTAACACCACATTATATGGGCACTGTGTTTTGTGGCCTTGTTTTCCATTCTTTCTTTCAGATGCTTCACAAATGCCTTCTGCAACACTGATCCTGAGCAGTACTTGGGGTGCTAAAACATCTCCCTTTTGTACGAAAAAAAATACTATTTTTCTTATCCTGGGAGTCTCTGTTCCTTGGCTGATATTGAAAGAGTGACAGGACCTTTCTTCTTGTCCCAAGATGACAAAGCTCTCCTAACAAAGTCTTCGAAAATCTGAACAATTTACACGTAGTGAAAAATAGCCAGGATATGTTTTTAAAGCCTTTTTGTAGGTTAGTGAGGCATGATTTATCGTTGCGAAAAATGTGCTTTTTTAGACTTCTCTAGTTTGTGGGGCTCCTGGTTCAGGCTAGCTGGTTCACACTTGCCTTTAACTGACTTTTCTCAGCTCTGGAAATGCAGTGTAGTGCAATCAAATTTCTCGAGTAGTTTCTTTTTTTTTCATTGGCTTTATTTTATTTCCCCTAACTGTGTCTGGCAGTTCTGCCTCCAGTTCTTTACCTGTGTAACCCTGGGGTTTGTGCCTCCCTTCCCTGCTTTGAAGTGAAAACTGAAGACGAGGAGCCATTTAACTTCTGTGCAGTCTCTCTTTCTGCCCTCACTGACTTTGTGTCAGGAGAGTCTGCAGGACCCACTGGTTCTTCTGGAGTTCCAGCTTCCCATGTGCTTAGGGAATGCCTTATTACTTGTCACTGTCTATTTGCTTCCTTGTTCTTCAGCTGTGCTCTTGGACCTCTTAATCTCCGTTTTACATCTCACCTGCCAAAGTTGTTCTCTCCTATTAGTTTCACTTGGGCTGCATTTCCATTTCCTTTCTCTTAAAGACATTCTGTCAGTGAATAAATTCTTAAACTACATTTGCGAAGTAATTTTGTTTTCTTTTTTCCCTGACTGACCAGAAGTATCATCAGTGATTGCACTTTGGCGTCATTTCAGATTATCTGTGCTCATTCTTGGCATGCTTTTTGAAAGGACAGCTCTCAGGGAACAGAAAGAAGTGACTCCCACACTGTGATTTTTAAAACCTGGTTCCCTTAGAACTGGTAGCCTCCCAGTCATACACCATAATCAGGCTGTAACTTTGGTGTGAAAATTTCAAATGACTGTGAGAGAATTCTGTGTTTACATCCTGTGGAGATGTATCTGAACTGTCGCAGCCCTCACTTTGGAAATTGGTCTAGAAGTGGCCCTACCTAATTCCTTAATAAATTCTTTTTCATTGTTTGGGACTTACTCCTTGTAGATTTTCCTTTTGCAGTCTTCAAACTAACTGCCACCATGTGAATTGGTTACACTGACAAGAAATGGTTTATAAAAATTACTGCACTTTCACCTTTACTGAAAATGGTAATGTCGTCATTAGATCACCAACTATTTCACTTTGATCAGCCTTGGTCTGAATTGGAGACTTGTATATTATCATCCTCAAGACTGTAGCTGAGAATTTCTCCCCTTCTGTACCTCCCTGCGAGGAAAGCCTGAAAAGTCCTATTTGTCCTTCTGACTACTTCTTCCTTAGCTGGTATGTGTGCAATATTGTATATTTTTACCTTTTAGAGGAATTCTCTCTAAGCGTTTTATCTAAAAGCCTGATCCAAAGTATCTGAAGTCCACCAAAGTAACTAAATAAATATGTAAAAAAAAAAAAATGTATATACGTATATAGGCTCATTGTGATTTAGACTGGCTGTATAATTTAACAATTTGTGTGCTCCTGCCTTTTTGCTAACATTTGGGCTAACTGTGCTCCAGGAAACTGTTCGTGATGTTAGAAATGTGAGCTAATTGCACCCATGTACATCTAATTTGTTGCCCTGATGCTTTTCAGCTGTCGTAAATGGACAATTATTTTAAAACAAATATGTTGTCAGAAGTGAAATATCCTGTGAAAACTACCCATTTGCCCTTAAGTCTACCTGTGTTCAGTTCATCTGATGCTGTCTTAGTCTCCCTGCATCTCACAGAAAATGATTTTAATATTAACTTCTCATAGTAACACGCTTCTAAAATGTCTTTCATTTAACTCCTAGAATTATTTGTATTATTTTCAAAACTGCTGTTTATTCTGCCCTCTTCATCCCCTTTGTGATTCCTCTTAGGGAAAATCAAGACTTAGTAAGTCAAGGTTGAGGGTACTTTAATGTTATTACCTTTTAAATATGGAATCCCAAAGCAACTCTTTTTTTGAAAGGGAGGAAGCTTTTGTTTCAGCTTTCATTTTGGACCTATGCTGCATGCTCAGCAGTGGTGGGGAGGGCAGGGCTTGGATATCTGCCACTGTGCTTGCTCCTCAGCAGAAGGTCATGTGCAACCCTTTCCCCAGGTTGCACTCCTGTGCACAGATGGAGTGAGGGAGATGGAACAGTAGTGTCTTATCACTAGCTGATGTCACAACAAACAGTCTCAAAACATCTCTGTGCATCTTTCTTTTCTGTTTTAATGCATGCCAGCATCTTTTTAGCAGAAGAAAATCAACTTATGCAAACATATGCCACGAGCAGGAAAGGAAGGCTATTTCATCAGGAAGTATGAAATGGGCTTGTCTTTAACAGTTGGTTTTCTCTCTTTGTGCTAATGGAACAAGATTTATAACAGTGATTAGAAATCACAAAGGTCACCCAAGCCATTTTAAATTCATATCTTTAGAGAAAAGCATCTGTAAAGAAATATATGAAGAGGAAAGAGGCAATTGTGAGCCTGAGCTAGGCAGTGCTGACATGTTCTTCCTTTTTATCAAACTGGTACGTGCAAGTTAGGTGCATTGCCACTTGTCAGCCCTGCCTCTCAACATTTCCATATAAGCCTGTTAACTGGATTGGGCTGGACTTAAGAAAGAGCTCATTCCTAATCTTGATGAGCTCAAGTGGCTTTTATGGAGGGTACTGTGCATGGGCACAAGGGCTGAGTGTTCCTTGCCATCATACAAGTCACTAGATGTGTTACAGGTTTTGCTGTGACACACACAGCACCAGGAGTGGCAGAAGCCAAGTGAGCCTGCAGATAACCTCCTTCTTCTAATGATGGACTTTTTGCCTACCACACCTCTGAGTGTAGCAAATGAAGGTGTGACAAGTAGCTTTTATTTAAAGTCAATCGTTGTTTAGGTGGGACTTGAGAAAAAACATGCCTGGTTTGAATGGTGCTCCGCTGTGCAAAGGCTTTGGAAATGAAATAACTTGACCTTTCTTAATAGCACACCTGTGTTTGACATCCAGCTGCTAATGCCACTGGGCTGAGCTGCACAGTTAGAGGATTTCTGGGGGAGGGAAGAGTTTAAGTATGCTGATCAGAGCTCAGTGGAAATGTTTTTGTCATATGACAGGGAGAAATGAGGACTGCCAGCCTCCTGGGACTGGAGTGAGCCTTCACCTTGGTCCAGTGGGTCTATGGGATTCTCTGCAATGGAGAGAGTTTTTCACAGTAAAATGGAACACACTGTCCTTTGGAGTTAATAAAATGTGCACACATAAAATTTGGAAATGTTGTATGATAGCAGGAGCTGGTCTAACAGCAGTTTCCATATGCTGCCAAGAATGCTGAGTGTTCATCTTTTAACCCAGTCACTCCAGGACAGCCGAGCTCTCGTTGTGGTCTGTATGGGTGGTTTGGTGCACAGGGACTAACCTAGTTACTGTGTGCTTTCAGTTATGACTCATTTTGGAGTGAGAATTTCTAAGTGAGAATTGGATGTAGTGGCTAAAATGTGCTTGGCCCCATTTGGTGTTACTTCAGCATCTGCCTCTTTGGAGGCTGGGTTGGTTTGGAGCTGGGGAGGCTCCTGAAAGAGGCAGAGACCTCTCAAAACATTTGACTTTGTGATTCCTGGAACATCTACCATAGCTGTAAAGGCAGATGAAGGTGGTGTCCAAGAAAGGACCAAAGGGGATTAATTGCAGGGTGCTCTAAACCTGAGGAGGGAACTTTGATATGCTGTGACAAACCTAGGCAGGACATGCTGGGAAGTTCCCTGGCCTAACACTGATTGGAAAACAAGCTGCATTGTCGTGCTCTTAGAGCCTTTTCCCGGGGCCAGGCTTGGGACAGCTGTTGGGATGGTGGGGTGGGAAAAAGGGCTCCCACACTGTGAGGAGCAGTGGATGCTGCATAGTGATTAAGAAATGGTAGGAGTACAGGGACACTGAGGACTGCGGTAGCAATGCATCCTTTTTTTTATTCATCCTTGTGGCTAGAACAGGAGTGTGAATACTGAGGAAGTGCTGTAGGATAAGACACATGTTTTTATGGAAGACTAAGGGCAAGAGAAATGAAACAATGCAGTGTGAAATGCTTTGGCAGAGTTGTGTGTAGGAAGATTCCATTTCGCTTGTCTGCAGCAAACTTGGGGTAGTTAATAGTATTGAATGCGGTGGTTTTTTTTTTTTTTTAAGGTTTTCTTTTCCTCTCTTTTAAGCAATGTATTTACCATGTAAAGGAAAACAAAATGTTATTCATGTATATAGTACCTTCCAGGGAATTGGGAGGAGCCCAGGGCAGTTTGCAGTTGACACAGATTTATTTATTCCTGGCTGAAAAATCAGTTCCTAAGATGCTGTGGGATGGTCCCCAAGCAGGTGTGTGATTGGGCTTTCATGAACTTCCAGCTTCTTGTGTCATACTGTCCATTCAGAAGATCTCAGGACATTTTTAAAAGCTGGTCATGATCTGGGCCCACTTCTGATTGTTGTCTCCCATTCTGTTTGCTGTTCTAATTACTTTCAACTTGCAGTGCCTGAGCATTGAAGATAAATCCCATCACAAATTGTGTGGAGTCTCTGGATCTTTTACTGCATACAGAATTGAGGCTTTCTCTTGCTCTTCACTGGGAAAAAGGAGAAAAAAATCTATTGCTGAAAACATACTGGGTTAAAAAGGCAAGAGATGAAATAAATACACCTTATGATCCCTTGGATGTAAGGACAAGTGGGTGTGCTATCAGACTGCAAGGGAGATCAGAGGCAGAGCTCCTTCAAAGACTGTTCTCCAGGCATGAGCTGCCTGGTCTGAAAGTTTGCAGACTCTTTGAGGAGGTTGATGTTATGGGGCTCCTCAGAAGCCTGAGTGTTAAACAGCATCCCTTTCCCATTTTCCAGTCACACGGCTGCATAAGATAAAAGCTTCATCGAACTCCTAAACCTTGGATCAGTCTTGCAAAATCCAGCCAGCCATTGTGAGTGGGGTTAATTCACACCGTCGCCACAGAAGACAAAATGGATCTTTGAAACAAATGTGGTGGTGGGGGTAAACCCATCAATCATGTGAATGCTGCTTTACAGTAATTCACAACTGCAGCTTTTCTCTTGAGCAAGGGCTGGCCGAGTCCGATCAATCCCTTGGCTCTCAAATAGGTCTCAGCAGGCACTAGCTTGCTCCTTGTGGGTTTGTATGTACATGAAAGCCCACTTTATATTAACTCTGTGGAATAGTATTTTTCCCTCTCTCTAAACCCCTTAGCACTAATTCAGTGTAATTATACTCATTGAATACGGTGCTGACAGCCCCACTCCTCCCCCTTTCCTGTCAGGATATTTGCCTAAAAATCGCCAGATGAAGAAAATCCAAAACAATGATGGGATTCTTTGTTCTGGCCTTCCACATAGGTTTTTATTATTTTAATGTAACCCGATGGTCATACTTTCAAGTATTTTCTTTAAAGACTGAAGATACATTTTAATTCTTTTTCTTTTAAAAATTAATGAAGAATTAGACTTTAGTCTATAAGGAAAATGTTAAATATTGCAAAAGTCATTACTAACTGAGCACTGGAGTAATTATTAACAGTCTGAGGCTGCCGAGGACCTCTTTCTACCTTTTTGGGAAGAGGGAAAGACATCAGGAGAAGGCAGGGAGCCTCTTTCCACCTGTTCCTTTTTGTGTCTGTTTGTGTCTTAGGGTTGGGTGACATTTTCCCTGTCGTGTGTCAATGCTGAAAATAATGATGCAAGTGTCTTAGCACAGCATATTTTGGTCCTTACTATCTCCATATGCATGAATGAAACTTATATAGTGGAAATACCTGGAAAGCAGTGATTAGAAAGGATTTTAGGAGGTCATAGGAAGCAGGAATTGGCAGATGAGCTCTGGAGAAAAGTCTAAAACCAAATCGTAGGTATAAGCCAGAGAGGGCCAGACCAGGGTGATGATGGTGATGATAGAGACACCAGGATAAGGCATCCTGTGTTGGTGTCAACATTTTCAAAAGATGCAAAAAAAAAAAAAAGAAAGGGAAGGAAAAACTCTCCAGCAAACTTGTGTCTGGAGAAAGTTTGCTGTGTGGCTTAAAGAGCTTAGTCTGCCTGACAAACTCAAGAAGAACAGATAACCACATTATAAATATCTCCTAGGGAAGAAAAATTACAAGTACTGAAGGCCTCTCTAACTTGCTGGGAAAAGCTATGATAAGAAAAATTCAATTACAAACTAATTTACTATATTACAGTGTTGATGGTGGGAGGCAGGATGATAATCTCACAAAAGCTTTCCTTAGAAGGCAGTGGATCCTTCATCTTACAAAGTGTAAATGGCAAACGTGGAGTTGTGGATACCAGAAGATTGCTACAAGGAACTAACTTGGGGCTTTTGCATAAGGACATCCATTTTGTCTTGACAGAAGAGTTTTTCTCAGCTTCTCAGAGGTGAAATGCGGTCAGGTCAGGGAAGCAGAAGCTTGCGTTTTAAAAGATAGCAAATGTGTCCTGCTTTTACAAGTAATTGAGTTCCCTTTTTAACTGTAATATGCAAATACTGTAATTTAGGTGCCAATTTGCTTCCTACAAAGGCTGTGGCATGTTGCAAGTCACACCTCTTGTGTTGCCCTTTATCATATCAATTTGTAACTTGGCTCCTGTAAACCTAGTAAAATAGAGTCAAACATCATGTGAGAAACAGAGGGAACAGAGAAACATGCATTACAGAAACTAAAAGGGCCCTTTTGGGAGGTCATTTACCATCAAAATAGGGAGTTGCTTACTCTTTCCTTTCTAAGCATATTTTTGTTGTTGGTTGTTTTTTCTGTTTTCTTTCTGTTTTTTCTCCTGCTTACCTTTCCTTTGTGGAATGCTAGCTAAGTGCATGCTTTCCTTTCCAATCAAGAGAGATTTTCTTGTTAGCAGACAGGCAGGCCACAGCCCTTATTCCTGAAGCCCTGGTCCTTGGGTACAAAAGGTCTCCATCCAAGCATTGTCTTCCTGTTTTCAAGTCTCACCTGTATGAAGCCTCTTAGAAAGGTGAATCTGAATGAAGAAAAACATGCATTTTTGAGATAGGTAGACCGTGTTTAGGTGGGGTGGAGGAGATGTCAGTATTATAGGCTTCCTTTGCTCATGGGAGCACAACATGCTTTTCTAGTCATGTGGATAAGCCAGTTCTGTTTCCAGAATCAAGGGAAATGCTGATTTTCCTCTCATTGAGAAGAACGAAGAAGCTTAGCAGCTTTGAACTCTAGCTCAATTTGAGCACTGGCTATAGCTATAATAAATTGCTGGCTTTATTTAAGAAGATTCTGAAACATCAAATACCAAACAGGATTTTCCCAAATGGGAAAATTTGTTTGTTCCTCTCTCTGAGAATATGGAACTGTGCCAGTCCTTAAATTGTGTAATACGACTTGGGTGGGGAGGACAGGGGGCAAGAAAGCAGAAGTTGTAAGCCTGTGATGTGGAAGGTGGTTATAGTCTACATCAGTTTCACAGACCTTAGAGCAGCCCCTGTTCTCTTTGTCCTGCTTTGTTTTACACAATCATCGTTCTCCCCAGTGAGCATTAGGAGCCATTACCTTTTGTTTTGCCTCTGTGACTAATTTTGCCTGTTTTGATGATTGTGTTGATCTAGTTGGAACCATCTGGTGATTCAACTTCAAAAGGCTGAAACTTCAGGCTGAAAACTTTGGATAGAAGTGCCGGCATTGGCCAACCTGGGTTCTGTGGAGTGGCGGGAAAGTAATTCTGGATTTCTAGAGCTGATCAGATATTTATTCTTGAGCTTTACGCAGGTAGCTCCTCCTGTTTCTACAAAAAGTGTTTTCAACAAGTTGTGGTGTTTGGGTGAAGGCATCTTAATTTTGAACTTTCTTCTGTGAGCAGTTGCCTAGGTAGCAAACTCTCTAGCATAAGAGGGGACTTTTGTTTAAACAACACACACAGTAAGTGTTACCAGAGCCAGATAACTGCAGATAAGCAGGCAGCTTGATGAGATTAGAAGGGCAGCACTAGATACCACAAACAGAGGCATATACATTATGAGCTATTCTGATTAGCCCCTATAATCCTTAAACAGACTTTACTGAACTGTGCCTGGTTGAATTGTTCTCTCTTGGGGCACTGTGTTTTGATTTGTTGCTGACACAGAAGAACCATCCATGCTACCTTTTGAGTAATTGTGAGCTGCCAAGGCTGAGAGTTCAAAGCCTGGAGCACAAATTGGGCAATGGCAGCCAGGAGCTGGTGCTCTTGATGAACAGATGGTGACCCAGAAAGCTGTCTGCTCAGCAGTAAGTACTTAATGACTTGCAGGTGTCCTTCATGTTTGGCGCACTGAAGTTTTTAAGTGTACTGTAGGAAGTTTCTTTGAAGACCAAATGAGGCTTCCCACCTCTGTGGAGCCGTTTGTGGCACAATTTGCTGCTTCCAAAATCTGTCTGTTTAACATAAACAGATGTGCAGCAGAAAGCTGACCTGAACGGCCCTGCAGCAGGAATTAAGCATGGATCAACCAAAGACATCTTCATTCAAGACAATTCAAAGCCTGAGCCTGAGGCCACTAGAGAGAAGAACCATTTAGAGGGTAACTCCTCACTAAAATATTACTGATATCTGTTCTTAACTGTAACACAAGTTTGTTACACCAGGGCTATGTGTTTGCTCTGTCTGTGGAATAGCATCATCCTATTAACTTTTGCCATGCCCGGAATAAACAGGGATTTTTTAAGAACTAGCAAAACCTTTCCTAAGTGATCTCTTTCTGTTTGCAAGCCAGCTTTGAATAGGCAAAGCTACATGGAGGTGGGGAGAGAGGAAGAAGTCTGCAGCTCAGAGGCCTGGGGAAGATGAGGCAAAGTGTGAGGATGTGAGGAGCATCACTGTAGGGTTTCTTGGTCTCTTTCCCCCTCAGCCATGTTGCAGTGCTCTCCCTTCTGGCTTCAGGCTACAAGCCTGTAGCACTACTTGTGGCTTTTCCATGTTAGCAGAGCTGCTTCTCATGAAGGACAAGAGGGGTAGCAGCAATTCTGCATTGTGCCTTCAGTGCTGGCATCCCTCTGTAGTGAGATGTGCCTCACTAGCTTTAATAGGCAATACCTGTGATCTTATCCTTTGTGTGTGGAGGGATTGACTCCCCAATGACAAGGAATGAAGGTAAAAACACCACCTCAATAGTAGGCATTCTGCAGGTGAAAAGGAGTGGTACCTGTGCCTACTTCCATTTTTGATAGATGTGTTTTGATATCTGTGGAAGAGAGATTTGGAAGCAATGGAGAATGCCAGCTTTAGTTTCAGTTAATTTGTATACAAGTTGCCATTTCTATTTTTCTTTATTCAGAAGGCTTTGTGAATATTCTGGGTCCCTCTTACTGTGATTCCCAGGCTGTATATCGTATGTATACTAAAGTGAGTGTTTCTGCTTGTGTACCTGAATTTCCCTCCCTGAGGAATCCTCAGGGTAGCTCGGGCTGGGGCAGGGTATGAGCCACTACAGAGACTAATACAGGTTAACCAAAAGCTGAAGCTTAATTATGAGCTCTAGGTCTGAGCTCACTGGCCAGCAGAGGTGCTAACGTCATTCCCAGGAAGCTTGGCTTGGCATCCAGTTCACTGAATTAACACTGAATAAAGTTTAATGATTCCTGCCTCTCGGGCGATACCTTTTCACTCGAATGCTAAAAAAAGGGAATTAAATTGTGGCCAAAGGATTGGAGGAATGAAAGAGAATCATGCCTGATTAGCTTTCGGAAGGAGGAAAAAGAATCTCACGGTTCAGAATGGTAATCACTCTGTGAGGGGCAGCTATCTCCTGGAGTTATCACTTAATCTCTAGGTAGGCTCTCTTCTGAGTCGTACTTAATGGGAAAGCTTTGGACTGGCCTTCACTGAAAAGGAGAAGTGCATTATTATTTCTCTGTTGGGATAAGGCTGGAAGGCAGTCTTAGGTAAGAATTTGCCTCTTACGGAGATCTGCCCTTTACAGCTTTTCTCCCATAACCATCCCCAAGGGTCCTGCTCGCTTCTGCCTAGTTTTTGGTATGCCTGAGATGAATTTTGACTGGTTATTCTGGGAAGTCATCAATTATATAAATATCCTAATACAATCTATGACACTCTTATCTAATACCTTTGCAAAAGATTCTGTGCTTAGGGAATCACTTGTCACAGCTTGTTGCCTTCCTTCTGTCCTGCTTATCTCTTTCATAAGTGGTGCAGGCAAATAAGCTCTTTGGAGCTGCTGCATTTCAGGCTTTCCTTTCTGCCCTTCTCCCTTTCTTTCTGTCACTGGCATCAGCAAGCTCCCTCAGCTCTATGAGACAGCATGAAGTAGCACATTTTCCTTCATCTGACGTTGGGATACGTGGTGTCATTTGACTGTGTTTTTAATTATTATTGTTTTACTGTGCATCTGTTTCAGATGCTCTGAAAAGAAGGAGCTCTTTGCAGTTGTAGTGAGGTTGCGAGAAATGGGGAAATAGAGGAACACACCAGAAAGCTGGTGCTATGTCTGAGTGAATTAAGCTATTACCTCTGAAGTGCTTTACTCCCTAGTGCTAAAAATTGCTTTGGTATTTGATTGATATCACATATGAAGACAAATCAAGCTGTGTGATGCGGAGGTGATGGGGAGGAAAGGCAGGTCTATGTATTGGGAGAAAAATACTTCTCTCTAAAGTAGGAGATTTGCTGAAGGGAATTTAAACACTAAAAACACAGCTTTCTTTCTAATTATATTTTTTTCCTTTCCACGAGTGGTCCATCCTTCAGACTTTGACTGAAATTTCTTTTCAGGCATTTCTCCCTTCTCCCCTCAAATTTCTATCCTTTTCCTGGTAATCCTTTCCTATGAAATTCTGTCTTGGGAAGGGGCTGAGGAAACCACCCCTGCTCCCCAAATCAGCATCTTTCTTGGTGGAATCTGTAGTTTTTGCAAATGAACTATGTTGCCTCACACCTACTGTGCTTTTCTTTTTCAAATCACATAACTTCCTGCATGAGGTAACCTTTTCTATCTCAGGCTGTCTCTCTCCCTTGCTTGCTCTGCCTCTGGCTTGCTCTCTGGGTCCCTTGCTCAGTGATGAATGAGTTTCATTCATCTTTCTTTTGGGGGCTCTGTGAAAAGCTTTAGACTTTGCCTGCTCCAATTTTTTCGCTCAGCTATTCATTTCCATGGCGATGGAGAAAGGAGGGGGGTGGCAGAGTGGGTGGCAGTGGGGCCAGAGGTCAAGAGTGGCCACTTTCTGAATTAAAGCTTTGAATTCCATTAAAGGTGACACGTTGTAACCTGGAGTAACTCTCCAAGAACTTGGCTGTCAAAGTCATCAAAGCAAAGAGAGAGGGAGGCAGGAGAAAGAGAGAGATCAGAGGAGGAGGAGGAAACCAAGAGCTTGGAGCTGCTGTCAGGATTACATCTGGTGACTTAATATAGGGGTAGTTCATTTATGTTGCCATACACTGTGCTTCAGTGAGGCCATGCTCCGAAATCTGCATGTGGATGGGGTGTGTCAGCTAGAGCGGATTCCCCTCATCCTTTGATCAACGAATGTAATCTTCTGATTAGGTAAACAGCCCTTCTCCTCTGAGAAATGGGAAGGGGAAATTGAGTACAGATAAGAATCCCAGCTACTTTGGCATTTCACTAGGTTATTTTTTCATTTCTTTCAAAGAGGTGCCAGGAGGACTCGGCCCGCAAAGATGAGGGATGTTTTCTTGGCATCGTACAAAGTGTCCCTGCGTGAAGGTCCTAGTCCCAGAAGACAGCATGTGAAGTAGCGAAGTGTATCAATCCAAAATTTAGATGTTTTAAAAACATTAATTTAGGAAACCACCAATCCCTATATTTAAGAAAAAAGCAAACATGAAAAAACAAAACCAAAATAAAGCCTGCTGAATTTTGACATGTGCAGATGTTTTTTCTCTGAAGGTTGATTATACAGGGCAGGAATTGGAAGGAAGGACTTCATGCCAGGTGTGTTACATTCTGAATTCACATCCCCTCTTTGAATGGTCTCATCATAGCAGTAATCAAGTTGGTGCTAAGATTCCCCTTTTTTTCACTTCTGTGACCTGATGAGTCAGTGGTTCAAAGCAGAATCTTCTGTTAGTTTCCAAGTGGGGGATCTTGCTTCCGGTACTATTGAGTTTCAGAACTTGTTATCCCTCCATCTCCAAGGTTATCCATTTCTTCTTGTACGATGACCTGAGCCTAATGTGAACTAACAGGAAAAGCTGCTAATTTTGAAGTGGATAAGATTTGTCATCCTTGATATCTTGTGTCTTCCATAATGAATGAAAATGCAAAAGTTTGGTTCTAAACTCCTTGAGGAACCTGCTTGGGAACCTTGTCTCAGCATTATGTTTCTCAGCTTGTTAAGTCTGTCTAGATCCCAGAGTGAGCAATACTGTTCTTGCCAGTCCTGAGTATGCCCCTGTCAAAAACTGTGCCGCGTGATCAGCAACCAAAGTTTATAAAAGTCTCTCTGTACTCTGAATCATACATGATATGAAGCCTTCAGCATCCAGGTCAAGTTGGGAAGTCTGGAGAGACTCAATTCCTTCTCATTCCAGGTACTTGAAACTTCTTAGAAAGGATTTTCTTATAATTATGGTTTCTCTGTCTTTTTTGCCATTCAGTAGCATCCCTGAGCTTTCTTGTGGGCCTGTAATGAGCAGCTTAACCTGTTCAAAGTGGAGGAGGATTCTGGGATTTTTATTTTGCTAGAAAAGTGTGGCTTTTATTGCTGGAGGCTGTTAGGGTTCTTGGCTAAAAGTAAACTGTGACAGACTCTTGCCTGCAGACTTTTGCTGTTGGTTTTTTTTTATTATTATGCATTCCTTCATATAAAAAAAAATACATTTCAGAATCTTGTAAAATAATGATCCTAATGATTCTTTTTTGTTTCCGAGTCTGTATTTCCATGGAGTTTTTTTACTGATGTGTGGTATATAAGACAGTAGTAGCCAGTAATTGGTCTAGTAATGTAGCATCTTATTTTTTAATCTCAGGCATTTATTCACTTGTTTAAAAATGCAATAATGAGGGACTTGTAGCAAAAGGAACACTGGATTTTTCAGACTAATTTGCACTAAACTCTGCATCTTTGCAATGGAGTAAAAGTAAGAATTGAGGCTGTATATAGTACTACAGGAGTTAAAAACAAGCCACTAGGAAAGTTATTAGAAAAGTTTGACATTCCTGTGCATTTTTTGTTTGTTTGTTTTGGATTTTGGGGCTAGGAAAGATAGGGAAGGAGTAGTTTTGTTTGCCAGAAATACTCTAAACTGACAAGCAAAGGCGGAATGGAGGTTTACATTACTGAATGAATGAGAGTCCTATCAGTCAAATGTGACTCTAGAGATATTAAAATTCCTCTAATTAGGGAGAGAATCAGCTGTGATATGCATTTTTCCGTGCTAAAGGAGAGACTGCTGAGAGAAAGAGCTCTAGCTTTGGAGAAATGCTGCAGCTAATAGAGGCAGCTAAACCAGGGAGGGGAAGAAAGGATCAAAACTGTAACAGCAACCACTGGTTCAGAGGTATGCAAACTCAGGCTGAGGGACCCCAGAATAGGCAAGAGACAAAGTGAATGGAGAATAAAGGCATAGGAGGCCTTTTTACATGAGAGGTGGAAGGAAGCAGTGCAGGGACTGAGAGTGGAGAGTTTCTTTTTTAATAAGGAAGATACTGGCCTACTTTAGCACACTCAGACTCTGTTCGGCAGCACATGAATAGGGGAGCTGCTATCATGTTTGTAATTGTGGCATTTGATGGGAGATCTCCCTGTATCTGCAGGATGGCGAGTTTGATGTAGCATTATCCCAAAGAATGGGTGCTGTGAGCTGCCTCAGGAGTAGCACTTGTACCAAGTGTGCTGACCGGTGAACCAGGGCTATTCTCTTTTTCCTCTTAAGAGATTTGTCTCCTTTTTTAATCTGCTTTTGTTGTTGAGATGCTTGTTTGGAACAAATCTGCTCCAGCAGGATTTTCAGTTCTGTTATTCCCCTATTCCACTCACCTGAAACAAACAAAAAATTAGGACAGTCGAGAGAAAGCATAGAAATTTGATTTGCTGCAGAGACTTGATTTATCTATTCTGCTATCTTTGATCCTCCTTTTCCAGGTACACTTTCCTTCATGTGACAGTCTCATAGTTTCACCCTCAAGGGTGTTGCCTTGCTCAGTCTTATTCAATTTCTTTGTATTTTCATATCTGCTTGGAATACATTCTTCCCCTCTCTGTGGCAAACCCACTTGTTAATGTTGGCTCTGCCTTGAAGAGCTAGTGCTAAGAGAAAGCTGACTTAATTGTGTGTTATCTGAGGAGTGAGAGTACTGTTCCTTGCAGAAGCTGTAGTAGGACAGATTTGGTATAGCACAAGCGTTTTTCTTTTCTGTCAAGCGATTTTGAGAATCAAAATGCAGGAATACAGCATTTTGCAAGCTATAATAGTTGTGCATTCCATTTAGAGGTGTGTCTTGCTGAAGAGCAGACATGGCAAAACATTAAATCACAGGGCTTTTGCCTCCCTAGCTGGTTGAATCTTGACTGTAAAACTTGTTAGCATGGATGAGGTGAGGAGAAGGGCATGCACTGTGTGTTATCTTAAAAGAGAAGGGGACAATTGGTACTAAATTAGCTTTTTACTTGTAGGAACTAAGGGCAGCAGCACTGCCACTTCAGCTGCCGTCTCAGTCATGTGCAGACACTGACATCTTGATAAAGTTTTGAGTCTGAAGGGACAATGTTCTTGCTCCTTCAAAGAGACTTGATTGCTGTGTAAGACAACCTGGAGCTGCAGGGAAATTGGTCCCGTGCTGTGGTTTATACCCAAGTAACACTTAAGACTGCAACACTTTCTAGGCATCCTGCGTGTCTTCTTCGGTCATGGAGCCGGGAAGCCAAAGCAGCCAGGGGCTAAATTTGGTATGAAGGCATCTAAATCAGAATTTTCTTTGCTTTGGAGGAGAGTTCAAACCTCCAGTATATGCAGAGGAATGGTTCGATGATTTGTGCAGTCTGGGTGGTGTGAAGAGGTCCTGATCACATGAAGTGTTTAAATACAGCTTTCCTGAAACCTGTGAGGATGAATTGCTGCTAGGAAAACTGGCAAGAGTGTCCTGGGAGTGCTCTGCTGTCAACTGGCCCCTGAAATGGCTTGAACTCCTGGGATGGTTTTGTTCCTTCCTGCCCCCAGTCTCCAGGCTTTTTCACTAAGAGCCCTGCTTTTTATTTCTAAGGTTATTTCTGGGTCAGTGAAGATGAAGATATAATCCTGGAGCCTTGTGAGGTAGTTACCTTAATCATCCAACCTTCTTCTGGCAGAAAGCTGCTTACAACAAGCCTATGCTGTGGCAGGGAGAGAGGTGGAGTCAGAGGAAATAGGGTGGCCTGGATAATAGGTCTGGAAATAGGTGCTGGAAATCCCACTCATCTGACGTAGAACTCCCATCGTTAAATCTCCTGACAGCCTTTGGCTTATGTAAATGTTTAGATGAGGGGGAATCAAATTACTCCAGTCTTCTAGAGGTTGAAAGTCTGACATCTACGGGTAATTGTTTTTTCAGTTAAATGCTATAAGGTTTAGTAGTAACAGTTATTAAATTTATGTTTCCATCCTTTGAAATCTTACAGGGTGCTTTTTTTAAAGTCTAACCCTTAGTAAGTTCCAGTATAATTAAGCTGTCGTCGTCTTGGCTTGAGAAGACAATCTTTGGAAGGATTTATTTTTCTCCATTTTCTTCACCGAGTTTCAGGGCACAGAAACAGGGCCGACTCTCAAGTGCTCTCAGGTGAGCGACTACCTCAGTTCCTGTGTCCTCAGCCCAGATGGCTGGGCTGAGCTTCATATTCAGAGACTTTCTTTATCAGTCTTCCACCTCAATTCACAGCCTCCTTGTCCCCGTGTCTCCTGGCCCATCCCATTCCTCATCGTTATTTTCTTCCAAGTCCTCTCTTGTACCATCTGTTTTAGGCCTTTGCCATCTGTAACACGGTCCTCTACCCTGTAAGGGTTCAGAGTCTTTACCTTGAGTGACAGAGTTGGGACTGATTGTTTCTCTGCTTGGTGTATCTAACATATAGCTTTTGTGCCATCCCTGTCAGCTTTTGGAAACTTTCTCATAACATGTATATGAAATATCTACTTTACCTTCTCCCTTCAGGAATGAGTAAGACCTTGAGTGACAGGGCTTGTGAAAGCAGTGATATAGTATATTTGCTTTTTAAAGTATATATTTAAAGGAATTAGTAAACAAGGGATACAGACAAATGTAAATCCAATCCCTGTCCACTTCTCACTGTATTGTGACTGAATCATGACTTTTCTCTTTTTCTGGAGAACTGCAAACCAGGCAAATGTTGACTCTGAAGAGATCAAGCAAATAATTTCTACTCTTCTTTGGTTCGTGCTGTTGTAGTAGGAGGGCAGATCAATGGAGTGAAACAGAAGCTGGATATCTGCCCTGACCCATAAGGAAACAGGGTCCTAGGAGTGGAGCAGGACAGTGATAGAACAGGCGCTGTCTTTATTCCATCCGTTCCAAGGGCAGGCTGCAGTTACAGCGAGTCCTGGTTGGTGTGGTAGTGAGGATGTATTGCAGGTTGCTGTGCATCAGAGCATCACAGTAACCAGCAGTGCTGCTCTGGGAATCTAGGAAGAGCATCAGACTAATTTTCTCATCACTTTTGGCTGATGTGATTAGCAGTCAAGGCTAATTACCTGCAGGAATGGTCCCTCTTGCCTCCCTGGATCCATACGTGAGAAAGCTGGTTGTTATGATCTTTGGCAGTATAAGCTGTTCTTCCTCCTTTCTGTCATAGATGAAGATATAAATATTAATGAATTTAACACAGGGTAATGCTTCATCCTCTTTCTTCGATTTTTCTTCTTTCTGTGTTCTGTGTTGTTTTGTTTCTCTTATTGCTAGAACAAGGAATGACTGGAATGTTCTCAGAAGCAATCTCATGCATACATCCATTACGCAAATAGATACAGGTTCTCTTTTCATAGCAAAATGTAAAAGTAGAAAAGAGCCAGCAGGTATCAGTACATGAACTGGTATATAAACTGTATCACAAACTATCCAGAAGGAAAAAACTAACATGGCAAGGCTGGATTTTGGTGTCTGAACCCTTGCCTCCTGTGGCGGCACACATCACTGGAGGTGCGTTCGGCCTCATGGAGCTCATTGTTCAGGAGTGGGATTGAGAATCGTTAGGAATGATGATGTACAGGGAGAATGAAGAGTGTGTGACTGAGATCCATAAAGGCCTGCTGACTGAGTGGTAGCTTGGGGGCTGAAGATTGTGTGGCTACAGTAATGCAGAAAGGTAATGAGGTAAGTTAGCTTATAATGAGCCCTATGAAGGCAGAGATTTCCAATATTCTAGCTACTCAGGATGGAGCTGAGCTACAGTGATGCCTAGCTGTATTTAAACCACTGCCATGTGAGAAATTATCAGCACTTGCTGAGCACTGAGCAGAGGTACAAAGTGTTCACATTTTGTGAATCCAGGTATCTCACACACCAGTAAAGTCCCAAGTCTCTGAGGACTGAATATGCAAGCACTTGCCTGATTAACCCCATCAGCACAGAAGGGTGCCAGAAAAATATGATGGAGTTGGTGAGCTCCACACATTCATTAAAGGCAGCAAATTCACTTAGTGTGGGTTTTTACTTTCTAAAGCATGCAGCCTTACAGACATGAACGCATGATCTTGTAGTTTTATATGTGAGAGAAGATCCAGTGCTGGGTCCATTGAAAGTTTTGGGCTTTGTTTTGTTTTGGCTTGATTTTTTTTTTAAGATTATTATTTTTATTTTTGTAGAAACTGAGATGGGAAGGGATTATGAATGCATGAAATTTTCCAGTACTTTAGGCTTTGTTTGCAAATGAAACAGTTTTTGGCTCTGCTTTCTCTTGGCATGTAATGAACAACAACAAATAGCATAATTTTCAGAAAGTTTTGACAGTGGAAGGTTGTTCCTTGCCCTTCTGTCAGCATTACTCTTTCATTTTCCAAATTTCATCGGGAGTCATGGTGCCATGAGGTCCAAGTTGAATGTAAGTCTTTCTGTTCTTGGACTGTGCTACCTTACTCATGCCTTATTGCAGTTGTAACTCGAACTCGATCCTCATAGGTATTTTCTCTGATAGGGGCTAAAAGTCAGTCTCAGGAAAGCTTAGATACACAGTTTCTTTCATGCAAGATATTTTGAAAACTACACTGGACTTTTTCTGGCTTCTTGTTGGCAATAATTTCCAAATGCAATTATATGGTATAATTA
This sequence comes from Corvus brachyrhynchos, assembly GCF_000691975.1. Taxonomy (NCBI): domain Eukaryota; kingdom Metazoa; phylum Chordata; class Aves; order Passeriformes; family Corvidae; genus Corvus; species Corvus brachyrhynchos. The sequence continues at coordinate 2,998,812 of NW_008239139.1, read as the reverse complement.
TAAAGAGAACAAACTATTTTTTCCCCCCTTTCCCTATTGGCAACATTTAACTCAAAAGGAGGCTGTATGTTGCCAGAGTCCTCCCACTCCAGTCCTGTCCTCTAGGGATTCTGCATATTGCTTTGGAATGCACCAAGACCTTTTTTTATGGGACACCCACACCCTGTGAGAGAAAAGAAAGATCAGCCATTTGATAGTTTTCCTGCATTGGTTTTCTGACATTGCTATGAAAAAGTATCAGGGATATACTGTGACTATTATATTTGTGGCCATTTGAAACCTTGCAAAATCTTTTTTTTCTTTTTTCCTTGTGGTTGTTCAGGACAGGCCAGTGATCACATGGAGATTTTTCACATTCTGAAAAATCACCAAGCATTTTCTAATGTAAATCATGAATAGCTACTGTTGTGGGAAAAAAAAGTCAACTTAATCAGTTAATCAACAATATAATCAGTCATGATGCACAGTGTGCCCAAAGATAAAGAACAGTCTTAAGTAAAGTTTGCCTTTGCTACTTAAAATATAAGTTACAATGTGTTTTAGTTTGGAGTTTTGGTTTTTTTTTTTCCTTTGAATGGTTGTGCTTTAGAATGTAAAGTAGGGAATGAACCTGAGTGTGTCTGACTTTAGAGAATTTTATATACATTGCTTTGCACGTTGGATCACTTTGCTGAAATATTTGCATTGTGATTTATTCCCTCAGTCTTAAATTGGAGCGATCATCTGCATCACTGGCCATAGTGACCACTGATAATTCCAAAAAACCTGATCACTGGTGCTGTTTTGGAATTGTTGCATGTTTAGGTGTCTCCTGTCATTACAAGAATGATTTTATGGTTTGGCATGTTGTCCAGTCATTGGTTCAAGGCGAGTATAAAACATTAATGGACCATTTTGCCTACTCACTTGAACAAGGATAGATAATTAAAAAAAAAAAAAACAAACAAATGCAAAGCAGTGAAAAATTGGGCTGTTGCTGTGAATTGTATTCTGTAATGTCTGCCTGATCCGTAAAAGTCTATTTTGGCATCTAGGTAGACTCTGTATTTAAGAATTGATTTCTACATAAGGTGAACCTTATCACCTTTCTTTTTTGATATGTATATAATTCTTATCTTCCATCTGTCACACTTTCAGTACATTCTTCCCAATTTCATGTCTGAATGCTTTCATATGTAATAATGCAGACCTTCTATTAGTGTTAATTTTTCTACTTTGCACACTTTGTAAGCTGAAATTGCTAGATTATCAAACCTTGACCTGTGGTGCTAACCTCTTTCTAGAGATCAAACAGTGTAGGGTGTGTTTTTTGTTTTCATTTCATGTGGCTGGGGTTGAAAAGTTTTAAGTTAAACCCCAGCCACTGCTCTTGGCTTGCCAGTACAGGGAGAAAAAAGAAGCAGGAAAAGGGCAAAGTGCAGTCTGATACTTTGGAAATGCAGTATAATGAAAAGGTGAAATGTTATGGTGGTAAAATTTAATTAGCTGTAAGATAAGAGAAAACAAATAATGACATTTATTTTTAGGAAGAAGCCTCCCACAGAGAACTCTGAATACCTTACAGGGAGAAGCAGGCTAAAGGAGGCTTTTTAGAGTATGGATATTCTCAGTAAGCAATGAAGCAAGAAAGTATCTTTAGAAACTGAGGTGTTTATTATTGTTGTTACTAACACTACCACCCATGAAGAAAAGTGGGTTTCTCTCACAGCCACTAGAGACATAACAGAGTTGGAATCCTAAGAAAACCGGGGATATAAACAGCTGCTTTTGCAGACTAGAAATCCTGAAGAGAATATACTGCATGAATTTTTGGTGGAAGAAGGAAAATGAGTAAAATGTTAAACTGAGATTGAAATGAGAGAATCAAGTAGAGAGTGAAAAGGGAAAGAATGGTGGGAAAAGCAAAGTTAGAAGAAACCCAATAAAGGACCAATTAAGAAGTGCAAGGGTAGACTGTGGAAATTAGTATAAATGGGAAAGAGCTCTCTTTTTGCATTTCCTTTTTATCTGAAACAGTATTTTGCTAACTCTCAGCTTCCCGTATATTAGTCTGAATTAGCAGATGTCCTGATTCTCTGGATGGGGTCCCATTTTGTACAGCATCAAACTACAGGATGCAAAAGGCCCTGCTGTGTCTTTTACATGATCAGCAAGAATAATAGCTGAAGAAATACAGAAATGGGATTTGTTGTCTTTATCTAGGTCATATGAGTATAATTAACCCATTGCAGGTAGCTGTGTTCAAGCAAGTATTTACACATACAGGTGTGCCCATATGCGTGTAAATGTGTGTGCATTTGGTTGGTTATACCAAAAGTCAATAAGACAAGGAATAGTCAGCAAATGATAGATGATAAAAAGCAGGAAT
>NW_008239139.1:2995669-2996423 GCF_000691975.1 Corvus brachyrhynchos | reverse complement strand
TATATCATAGTGCTGCATCTAGTTTGCCCTTTTGCCATGGTTTAAACCCAGCTGGCAATTAGGTACCGTGCGGCCACTAGCTCAACTTTTTCTCCTGTGGGAAGGGGAGGAGAATTGGAAAGAAGGTAATACCCATGGGTTGAGATAAAAACAGTTTAACAACTGAAACAGAACATAAAAATTATAACAATAATAATAATAATAATTGTAATGAAAAGGGAGACGGCACAAAAGAGAGAAATAAAACAAAGAAAAACCCCACGTGATGCACAAAGCAATAGTTCACCCTCCACTGACTGATGCCCAGACCAGCCCTAAGCAGTGACAAGCACCTCCTAGCCCATTTCTCCCAGTTTATATACTGAGCATAATGTTCTGTGGTATGGGACAGCCCTTAGGTCAGTTGGGGTCAGCTGTCCTGTCTGTGTCCCCTCACAACTTCTTGTGCACCTCCAGCCTGCTCGCTGGCAGGGAAGGAGAAGCTGAGAAGTCCTTGACTTCATATAAACACTACTTAGCAACAAGTAAAACATCAGTGTGCTATCAACATTATTTGCACACTAAACCCAAGGCACAGCACAGTACCAGCTACTAGGAAGAAAGTTAACTCTATCCTAGTCAAAAGCAGGAGATCCTTCCTTATTCTTGTCACGCTCATCCTACATCAGTCCACAGTCTCTGTATTCATGGCTATGCAGAGATTGGAAATAGCACTTGGGTCTTCATCAGGAGATGCCCAGAAAGAAGTTGGTAG
>NW_008239139.1:2979452-2995452 GCF_000691975.1 Corvus brachyrhynchos | reverse complement strand
AGGAATGCTGTGTGTTGGGTAACACCCAGTTGGATGTGACAGTCGTGTGTGACTGATCACTCTTGTAGGTACCAGAATTCAGCCAGAGTTCACCTACATTTCAGCTTTGGCTTGTTTAGATGTGATGTGTCTATGTGCACTGAATCTGTGCAGTGTTTGGGCTCATAATGGTCTGTGGCTGTTGCTGCATTGGGAAAGGCTGAATAAGTCAACACTGGCCCTTGTCTGAAGCAGTGCTAGCCCTGTGGGGGAAAAGAAAGGCTTAGGAATAAGCATTCATTCACTATTTCATTCCTTATTTGGTAGCAGGATATTCCCTTATGGTAATTAGTACAGTGTTTGTTTAAAAATCATCCTCTCTAGCTCAGCCAGAGGGAACTTTTGCATGAGTAGACAGCTTAAAATCCAGCAGAGGGCAATGCTGTATTGCACCTATACAGATACTGCAAATGAGTCTACTTCGAGGACCCTTGTGTTATCTTCCCTAATGAGAAATCATGCATTTAATTTGTGGTAGATTATACCAACCTTGTGGTTGGGGTTTTGCAATAAAGTCCTGAGGCACTTCTGGAAAAATCACTCCCATTGGAGGTAGGTGTGTTGCCAGTGTAAGAATGGACTGATTACATTTCAGGTTTGAGCTGTGCAGAAATAAACCAGTAAAGACTTGTCATAACTTTTCACCAAAACTATCAAGAGTTAACATCCCCCACCTTTTCTTCTTTCCTTCCCCCATCCCTCCTCAGTACCTGCCTATTAACTTCAGCTATTGCAGCTTTACTAAGGCCTTTTCCCCCCCATCAGTATTTCTTGCAAATTCACAAAAATGAAAAATGACAAACTCAGTAGTTAAAATAGATTGTGTTCTTGGGAGATTCATTGAACCTGAATTCCTTTTTTACAGAAATTGTAAAAACCATGCATACCACAAGACTTTTCTGCTTATTAAACCTCTGGGAAGAAATTAGAAACAAAGAATCAGTGGGAAGAACCATTTAGAGTTACAAATATATTCAGCTCTCTAATGCCTCATGAAGAGTATAAAGAGCAGTGGAAAGCTTACAAGGTCTGGTGCATTTCCAGACAGCGTCAATTTCAGAGGTTTATATGACACTGATTTCATTTGAGGTGGATGGCACTCCTGTTGTCTCAGGACTCTTGTGTGTGTAGTTCTGCTGTAACTGAAGAATCCAGGGCCTTCAGGAGCTCTTTGCTCTGACGAGGGTCCCTGGGCCCAGAGAGGAGCCCATGAAATTGGTCTTTCAGTCACACACTAACTCGTCTTTATTACTACTGTGGCAGCTCACAGAAGTAGTACAGTCCCTGGAAAGCTGCTTTTGCCATGCTAGTCTCCAAATTCCTCAGTCAGCAATAGCAGTAAAGACTTTCAGTTAAGTTTATGGGAACAGAAACAAAAAGTGTTCACAAGGGATTCTGTCTCGAGTAAAGCATCTCTTTGAGAAACCTTGTGTACTTTTCCCATCCTCCCAGGTTAGACTATTCTCTGGAGTAACCTGCAGAGTGTATGTGTTTTTATCACACTTTGTATTTTTTTCCTGTTCCTAATTCCAAAACAAGTTATCAGTGAATTCTGCATCTTGCAAGCCCATTTGTTCTAGGGGACTGGCTGGACTTATTAGGATGCAGGGCAGAGAATCCATTTTCTGCGGTTTGCATATTTGATTATAATTGCAGAGAGCAAAGGAGAGGAGAGGGTGGAGGGGATGAGGATGTGTTTTGCTGGTGCTTACCTGTTGGGCACTAAGGATGGTATGATATTGAGGGAGGGTATACTGGAAGGGAAGGAACACAGTGTAAAGCCTTACTGATCTGAACCATGGGTGGTACTCCTGTTTGCATTTAAATATTGGTGTCTTGGAGAATCCAACTTGTACAGAGAGAACTGGCTGGAGAAGAGCAGACAGATGACATCCTTGCTTTGTGTGAGGAATTCATGCTGCTACTCCTGCCCTGGACAGGCGTTACATAGAGACATCCAGCCTGGGACTGGCAAAATGCTGTGATTGATAGTTTATACACCATTATTGTAAAGAATAGAAAATCAACAACAAATTAAATGTTAAGGGGTTTATGACAGTAGATTACATGAGGGAGGTAGTTGTGAGTTTTTCAAACTGCAGTCTGGGATTTATAACTAATCTCCTGGCAAACTGTTTTTCTTAATTGATCTGGGGAGAAATGACTTAAAATTCAAAGTCTGGAGCCAGTCCCCTCACAAATTCAGTGTGTATGCGGTACCCTGAGTGGCACAGACTGCCTGCTGTTTTCTAGGAGAACTGTGGTTCCTGGATCAGAGCTGTAAATCCCATGCTGTACAGATAAGTGTCTTGAGCTACCTTCTTGCTAGATACCAAGGCAGTGGAGCAGCCAAGTTGTGTCCCAGGAGGAGGAGCTGTCTCAGGTGCTGTCCCTGGTCTGTACCTACCTCAGTGAGAGTTTTAAGGTGCTTTTGTGTTTTGGGTCCTGTCTGTCCCCACCAAATCTAGCCCCAAAATGGGTGTTAAAAATGGATGAGAAAATGATATTTATTTGTGTAGTAAACAACAGGCTATAGATGCAAAGAAGGATGAAGGCAGAAAGACTGCCCTGGCTTTTCTCTTCAGTGAGAACTAAAGCCTTCAAGTGTTGTTTATAAAACAAGTCTCAATATCCAGCTTTTCTTAAGTCTTTAAGAGTGCAAATATAGCTTGCAGCCAAAGAAATTTCATTGTCTCCGCTCTGTTGCCAAGTAAGTGTTTTAATTATATATTTTTTTTAAGGACATTCGGACTGGGTCTCTGAATACCAAGTCCCGTCTGAGCATGAATTCAAATGACTAAGGCCTAAGCCCCTGATAATAAGGGTTTATTAAGGAAGCACTAACAGAGCTGAACTGGAGTGGGCTGAATGGCTAAACCGAAATAATGGGATGCTTGTGGCAACCAGAAAATGATTGTTTATTGGCATAATCCCAGGATAAACTTCTGCCAAGAGCACACGGTCTTTCCTTGCCAAGTTCTTCATATGGGGAAATACAGTACTGAATTTCTGCACGTATTAGCAGTGCAGAAGACTGGGAGAAGTGGCAGTCTGCATGAGGAAGGGATAAAAATGTACATCCCAAATGGTGTAAGCAGAGTGATCCCTAGAGCTCCACTCAGCAGCAGGCTCTAAAGAGACCACCTGGGTTTAGACTTCAGGAACATGGTCTGAAAAACATGGATTTGGCTATGGAGTTCTATTACTTGAATCTCTTAAGTATCCCTGCATGCATCATGCAGAGAGCAGAAAAATTTGGACCTTTTTTCTAAAAATCCTGCCTCTGTGATTGTTGAAGTGCTTACAAGCAGTTTCTTTCACGCATGACAAACAGGGCTCTTTCGCAGCTCTGCTGGGAGACACGTTCTCAAGAAAATTCTGTTGAATAACACTTGGCAAATATTTTATTCACTGAGAAAGGCAGTTACACAGCATAGCTACACATGAATGCAGGTTAAGTTTAAAAGTTTGTGGAATAACTGCTGTTCATACAAGGAAGAAGAGAGGCTACTCTGTATCATACTGCCTTGTCCTTTTCTAGCAGTCTTTTGAATATGATACTTAGTGAGGGAGTCCTGATTCACATCACCTCTCTGTTGTTTTGGAGAAGATTTTTCTCTTCAGCCCAAAGGTGGCATATCTGAATGCCATAAACGTTGTCCTGTGAGGCACTTTATAGTGGTAGTTTCCCCATACCTCCTGTGGATGATAAACATGTGGTATAAAATATTTTAATATTCCCTAGGGCATAATAATGTCACCTTCCAGGAAAATGTCTTGGGGACCATCAGAAATATCTGTAGTATAAAACAAGTCCTCTATATGGGGGATTGAGGTTCTGCCTGAAAAATCTTTGAGCTGTAGCTAGGGCTGTTTACAGGAGTAGGAAGCAGTAATCAAAAGATCAGCTATCAATTAGAGAAGACAGCTCTTCCAAGATTTAAATTTTTTTTTTTAAATTAAGCATAACCATAAATTATTTTTCTCTTTCTTTTACTTTCTGCTGGCAAATTAGCACAAAGATTGTGTGACTAACTGATTGTTCAAAGTTCCAAAGGGGTGGTTCTCAAAGAGCTTCATCCAGAGCCTGGTTGCTGTGATGTTAGGTCCAAAGTTGAAAACCAGTCTGGTTTGGAAAGATGTGGAAGATTATATTGTCTGGAAAAAATCAATCAGTAGATCAGCAAGAAATCTGAGCTTTTCTCAGCCTGCATTTTTTTTTTTTTTCTTTTTTACTTTTAGTTATTACTGCATTTGGATACGTGGCATAGATACAGCTTTTAAAAATTACCTTATTTATATGTTAATAAGAACTCAATTTGAATAAAACCTGCCTTTCAGCAGTATTTCAACATCCTCCAGGCTGTAGCCTCCCTTTGGAGGTCAAAAATGCCAACTTCTTCCTTCCTAAATGCAGTCTTACCTTTCTGGCATCTCCTGGCTGATTCTGTAATTCTGTGATGATACAGTATATCATTAGCATGACCTATATCACACAAGTCTACAGATTCTGGACACCATTAAAAAAACACAAAAGAAATAAAAATGAACTAAAATATCTCTTTAGCCATTGGGATTTGGAAAGACAGTTGTCTAGAAAGCTTTTCACGTGTGACCTGTTGCATTTTTATTTATGTGAATCTTGAGTAAACTGAACAGTAGTTCTTGGGTTATTTTGTTATTCTCAGCTTGCTATTAACTCTCTCTGCCAAAGATGTCTTAAATGTCAATGTTTAATACTTATTTTTTTCTTCTTTGAGTATCTAGTTCTCCTGTTTGGACTCTCAGGATAATGGTGGGTCTGGTTCATCCTCCTGTTAGTTCCCAAAGTCTCCAGTTGTCTCCCTGAGATTTTCTGGCTCCTACTTGCACATTGAGTACTGAGATCTGTGGCAGATGCAAAATGAAGACAATGGGAACAGTGTGAAATGTGTATTTGCCTGCCCACATTTTAAGAGGAGTTTCAGCTTTTCATTGCAAATTTTGCATTAGTGTTACTAAATGAAATTCCAATTTTCTGATTATTGTTGTGTATTATCTTCCCATCAAATAATCTGTTAAATACTTAATAGTATAAATAACTCCTCCATTTTTTTCCCTTTGTGGTGTTGTTTTATGTTCCCCCAATGCTAGAAATTATTCTTAGTTTCAGAGACATAGATGGAATAGAATATGTGTCTGGTGTTGGAAGGACATAGCTTCCCTTAGGAACTCTCACCTTCCACTGGTTTGGTGAATGCTACCTTCCAGTTTAGACAGAGGATATTTTCCCTCCCCCCCTTTTCCAACCTAAAATATTCTATGTTTCTATGAATTAATTGCAGAACATGAACTGTGGGCTTTTGTCTTTATTTCCTGGCTGGTGTCACACTGGAGGGCATATGAGTGTTGGAGATGCTATTTGCTGACTGGCAAAGATGAGATAACACATACTCATACACAACTGCTGCCCTCTGCTCACTGTTTTTGGAAGAGAAGGATTTAAAAACACATTCTAGTCCTGTGTCACAACAAGGCTAAAACACAGATTTCCTTTCACATAGCCTTTGTTTCAGTTTATTTAATTTTTTTCCTAATTCATTTTTGCACAGCTGTCCCAATGCTCTGAGATTTGTCACTTGAAGCAAAGAGACAATTTTTCTGAAAAAAAGTATAAATGGAGTCCCTTGGAAAGATTAACAGGGGGCATTGGTGAGACGCCCTTTGCTTTCAGCTTAGATAGTTGTCTTATTGTACTGCATATTTTGGAATGTCATCTGAAGGGACAGACAGCAAAGGGGATGGAGTCATAATGAATACAAGAAAAAAGATGGATTATTTTCTTTATGAGTATGGAGTATTTCCCAGAGCCTGATTTGAAGTAAAAAAAATAAAACAAAAAAAACCAAACCAGTGAAAATTCTCCAACCCGACAGTCATCTCAGACAAATCAAAACTCAGGTATTTGCCAAAATTTGTTTACTTTTGCTGAAAGGTAGTTATCAAAGATGAGGGGGTTCTGCTGAGTCTGGCAGCTTTCCTTTAGCAACATGCTGAGCCACTGGGAGTTGCACAGTGTTCCTGCTGCTCTCCTCTGCTTGGGGGAGTCTGGCTAGCCTGCTCAAAACCTGGAACCATGGAGGCATGAGATGCAGGAAAGTAGAGCAAGCTGCAGCTGATGCTGGATAATAAAATTATCCCCTCTTCACATAATCATTTTTATTATGGGTTTCTCAGTGTTCTTTTAAAGGAGGCAAGTGCTATTATCCCTGTTTCATAGATGCAGAAGTGAGGATAGTGACAGATGCTGTGATTTGCCTACTGCCATTGAGCTGAAAATGTCTTCATTGGGGCAGAGGGAGAAAATGAAAATACAGTGGAGGCATCTGTTTGGCTTGTACAGTACAGCTGTTCATTATGCAAATCATGTCAGCTTAACCAGCTCTCAAACCATGATTCATTCACAATGGTGGTGTGACCACTGGGACTGTGGTGACACCAAAATATAAAATATATCTGCACACAGTTTTTGTCCTCACAGTAGTAGTAATCATCTTTGGCTCTGCACCCAGTTACAAAAACAGTTGTACTCCTTGATCACTCCTTTTCTTTTTCCTTCCTGTGATACCCATAGGACAGTGTTACAATTGCAATGGACAGGAAAATGAGGCTTCATAAACGTGCTCTGTTTCAGTGAATGAGTTTATATGAGTGAAGAAAACTTACTCTTGGATAGACAGGGACAATGGGAAACTCTTTTCTGCCTCTGTTCAGCAAGTGGATGGGAATATGCTGCTCCTTACTCTAACAGTTAAGAGTACTCAAATTAATCTCTGGTAGATGAAAACACATTAGGGAGCCAAATAGGTGTCAGCAATATTCTTTATACCAGAATGCTCTCTGTAATAGTATTTATTTGCCCTTTTCTGGTCTTGTAGTGTCGTGGTAGTGGAGTAGTTGGGATCTGGTCAGAGGCTTTGAAAAACCATGAGAAAATTCTTTGTGTTTTAACAATCTCAGGTAACCAGAAGATCATTAGGTAAAGCAGAGCCACTGGCTAGTTTGGGGTGGGAAAAGAGGCAGAAAGAATACTGTTTTCCTGCTGCTATCATCAAGTAATTATATCTTTTGCACCTTGGGGGAGCAGAGTTGAAAGAGAATAGAGAGAGGGGGTTTACCAGTCATTGTGGTACTCGTGACCACAACACAAGGAGAGAAACAGTGATGCAGAGGATGCCTGGGAGAGTTCAGTCACAAGTCTGGCCTCGCTAACACTGAAGCGAAAACCTTTGGAGGGAAAGGAGGTCAGTCTCCTGTGGTCTTCCTGGTGATCAGATCCAGGAGTGTGTAATCTTATCTTTAGCCCTGGAGAACTGAATGTCTAAGAAACCAACTGTGATTTCATTGGTACTGAGACAGCAGCTGTGATTGTTGTGGAAAGAGCAGGGAGGAGAGAAAATTGCAGTAACAAGTGGCTTGAAACGTCTTTTTCAGTTAAGATCTGGAAATATAGTAGAATGAACTGAAATATGAGTTGCTTTGGTTAGGGTTTTTGTTTTGTTTCTTCAGCCTCTCAGCTGGAGCAGTGAGAGTGAAGGTTAATAGAAGAGGCAGTTGCAGAGGTCAATATTAGTTATCAGTTCAGAGCCCAGACTTGCTCAGGCCCACAAAGAGCAAAAGAGAGGAAGAAAATGTGTGTGTTGTGGATGAGAACAAAATACGAGCTTGGTGAATGAGAGGAAACTGATTTCAACAGCAATGTTCATTTTAAAAATCTCATTTCTAAGACAGTATTTGAAGACCAGGGCTAAAAAAATGATCTCTGTACACTCACTGGGGACCAACATAAAAAATAGCAACCACCCCTTGTACATGAAATAAGTGTAATACTTATTTTGAAAGCACAGCATGTTTTTTCTTCCCTTTATAGACATGGCTGTTTTCTTAACATCACTTTATGGTATTGAATGGGGTTTTTTGTTGCTAGGTTGTCTTTGTTTTTTTTCCCCCTCCTCAAGTATTATTGTTTAGAAATATTAGATGTGTTCCCTAGGCTTTCTGAAAAAAAACCCCACTTTTTAAAAATCTCATGTTGGAGGTCTGGAAAGAGAGAAGCATAAAATTTTTAATCCCCTTGAAAGTTTTGGCCATCTTCACTAGATTTTTAATTCTTTGGCCATTTAACCATCACTACTGCCTGTTGTGTTTGTTTTGCACTATGTTTCCACTTACTACACTTTTCCTTCGAGGAAGAAATTATTTGCTACCATTATATCTCGTTCACAACTGTACTGCGTGAACGCTAAAATTCAACACCCAAAATGACACCTTTTATTACTGATTCATTCTTCTGTGATCAGATAAAGACTTATAGTGACTTGGTTTGGCAAAATTTTGCTTAAAACTTGCAATAAAGGAATTGCACAGTTGTTGGTGCTCCCTGAGAGAGAGAGCTGGCTAATGAGAAGTCCAAACAGAAGTTCAGATTTGTAGTTTGGATGTCATGTTGCAGAAGTATCTGTAGAGTCTGCTTATGAGAAGCAGTAGGATCCTCTGTGTAGCTTGTGTAAAATGATGTTTTTAATGGAAGGGAATGCAGTTGTATAGTAGTGAGCTGGTAAAAACGCACATAAATTTATTTTAATTCACAAGAATGCTTTCAAAGACTTGCCATCCTGTGGAAATTGATGTTCTCCCATGAAACACTTCAATTTTGGCAAAACATTTTGGAAAAATGAAAGAAATGTTCCTTCTGTATTTGTTTGTACCATCCATTTCCTTGAGTCTTACACCAGTCTAAATTATGCTCAGCATTTAAAGGCAGAATTCATATATTAGGGGTATCTGTTATCAACTTGGACTATTAATTTATGTCTGGGGAACTAGAAATATAAAATATCCATGGTATGTGTGTTTGCCTTAGCCTGATGTGAGAGACAAATATGCTAAGCAAATATCAAAGGCTAGGGGAACGGTTATCCACAACTTAACTGATTACTTTAGCTTATTTATTTGAACAAAGCTAGATGGGATGTGTTAATAGGTCATTGTTTTTTTGATTTTTTTTTTTTTTTGTTTGCATGTTAATAATTTTCTTCAGTCATGTAACCCTTGGTTCCTGACTTCTTCCTATGAGCTCACTGACCTCATTGCTCATTTTTCTGGCCCTTAATAATGTCCATGTTGAAAAGAGAACATAGAATTGGTTACATGTTGAAAAGTGTTGTCCCTGAGCTGCACACTGCAATTTTTGAAATTAAGCATTTGACTTGGGCTTATCAGAAGGGTCATGCTATGATTTTTTTGTTCCTTTTTAGCTAACTGTTTAATTCTGGTTTGTTATTATGGTACCCTGTGCTACAGCTGAGCATAAATGCTAGTTTAAAAAATACAGAAAGTTTGCCAAATATAATTTCAGCCTTCTAGAGCTTTCTCACTTCCCTCTGGCTGATCTGTAGCCACAAACAGATAGTTACACTCAATTTTATGTTTTTCAAATTTGCCACTGTACTGCAGAATAAATTGCTGCTTACCCAACTCCTTCCAGCTCTGGCTCACCTTGAAGCAATTGCCTCTTCCCTCTCAGCTGCTGCGTGCCAGCTTTTCCCCTCCCTCATGGAGGGAGAGCATTTCTGGAGCTGCTTCCACGTGTGGTGGCCCCTCTCTATACCCCAAATGGAAGCAAAGCAGAGGAAGGAAAAAAGAAAAGCAGAAAAGTGCCTGCTAGTTGAAACTCCCTGCTTCTCTTGCTATTTTGCCAGACAGGACAACCAGTCAGCTGCACTGGGTTCTGTGTTTTGAAATGGGGACCTGAAGGGCTGTTGCTGGGATGCTGGCTCTGCTCCTGGGCTGAAATGCAGGGACCTTATTTTTGGTTTCCAGCATGGCTTTGGACCATCTTGTTAGCACACAGGCTCAGAGTACTGACATCCACTGTTTGGTGTTACTGATGGAACTGCCGAAGTTTCATTACTTTGGGCAAAATTGCAGTGGCTGCAGGTCTCTGAATGAATATTGGGGAGTTTTTGATACACTGACCAACCCACTCACCCCTACCCTCCCAAGTGTAAAATATAATTTAATTACTTAATTTGTCCAAAGAAGAGAACTCAGTGTTTCATCATTGTCCGAGTAGGTTTTCTTTAACAAAACCATTCTGAAAGATCACTATTGTTATAAATGAGATTAGGACATGGTTTTTCAGCCAGAGAGAGACCATTTGGCTGAACAGTCAGTTATTATAATTAAGGGTTCTTTCTTTCTTTAAATCTTGGCTCAGTCTTAGACTTAGACCACTAAGGCTATAGTAATATAGTAATAGTTTGAAATTAACACAGCATTTCTCCGGTCCATGAAGGTGCAATGAAATGATGGAGGGCAGCAAGTTGGCTCAAGATTTTATGCTCTGAGAAGGGTTTCGTGATCTTTACTCTTGAGAAAGTATACAGAGTAATGGAGGTGATGTCTATGTCTACTTTTTGTTCTCAGGAAAGGAAAAGTAAGGTGAATGAAGACTTTGCATTGGATAAAGGAATGAAACTACAATGACAGGGTAGACAAGACAAAGAACTAAATTAAACTGTGAACCACAGTAGTCAGGGTGGAAAGCAGTTAAGGAGAAGTTGGAACCTGAAAGACATTTGGGTGAGAACAGCGAGAAATATCAGGTGCAGACAGCCTGGGAAATTAATTTGAGAGAGAGGTGTAGTACTTGTAAATAAAAATTATTGGGTTAGCCCCCACACACTCTGTAATGGTAGTCATGGCTGGTTGACAGAAAGTCCAGAAAACATTCAGAAAATAGAGAAACCATAGCAAAGGAAATACAGCTGGAATTGAATGATATGCACTAAATAAATAAAAGCAAGCACTTGGTGTACTTTGTTTGTTCAGCCTGGAGAAGAGACTGAGGAGAAACTTCCCTTGTGGTCTTCAGTGAGGGGAAGTGGAGGGGCAGATACTGCTTCTCTTCACTCTCATGATCAGGGACAGGACTCGAGGAAACAGCCTGAAGTTGGTTGGAAGAGGTTCACGTTGGATGATCAGGAGGAAGTTTTTCACCCAGAGGGTGGTTGGGCACTGGAGCAGGCTCCCCAGGGAGGTGGTGTCAGCACCAAGCCTGACAGAACTCAAGGAGTGTTAGGGCAATGCCCTCAGGCACACGGTGTGATTCTTGGGGTGTCCTGTGAAGGGCCAGGAGCTGGACTTTATGATCCTGATGAGTCTTTTCCAACTCAGCATGTTCTATGAGTCTATGATACATAAGATAATTTTGAGTCATATGAACCTTATCTTGGAGGAGTATGGAAAAACATCTACTAGCTTTGTGTCGTCCCAAAGTTGGATGTGGATAACTTTAGTTAGAAGTCCTTGTGTAATTATGCATGGGTAGAATAGAAAGAGATCTTTCATTACAGAAGGGTTTATCTTTCACAACTTAAATTAGAAGGTAAATGGGACTAATAGGAATAGGGACTATTTATTTGTGGATGTGATTTCTTCACTACCTACCACAGGAGTATAAAAAGTTGAAGTATTTTAGAATTTAATTCAGTATAACCTTGTATCTCATCTTAAAGCTTATTCTTGAAAATACCCACTTGTATCAAGTGTTAAGTTGATTTGCTTTATGTTGCATAGGAGCATGAACATAGATTCTGATTAAAGTTTTAAAAGTTGGCATTTGTGAAATTAAGTAAACTGGTGATGTGTGTTGGACTAATGCAAGTTTTTAAATAAAGGACTGATTCAAATTTATTTGTATTAAAGTAGCAAAAAAATTCCTCTAGAAAAGGAGTGGGGAAAAACGCTGTAGAGAGGAATTCCATGTCTAACTGGGGATCAACCCACTGAAGTGCTATTATGACCTTGCAGAAATTTGAAAAAATGGTAGTGATCATCCTATAAAGTAGTGTCTGGAAAGTCCAGAAGTGGAAGATTGCTGAGACTCACCAAAAAATAAGGTGGCTTAAATCTTGGAAGGGAAATGAAAAGGAAATCTAGATTTTTATTTCCCTAGTAGTGCAAATAAAGACAACAAAGAAAATGTGTATGTGTGTGAAGGAAGAGGGAACACATTACAGTTGGAAGATTATGGTTCATAAAGGTCTAGATCCAGAAGCATGTGAGCATTTGCCTCAGTTTTCTATATGGGAGATCAGGTAGGATGTAGGGGCATGTACCACGTGGTGAATGAGATAAAGACTTGGAGAAGCAAAAGATTCTTCAAGTGTTTCTGAAGTAAAACTCCCAAGAGCCAATTGCTCTTAATTTCTCTTTTACAGAGAAAACTTGTGTTTCCATCTCTGAGTACTGTAAAAATGGCATTTGACATTTCAGATTCATTAAGACCATTAAACCATGGATCAAATTTTATTTCCTGCTGTTGTTCCTGACTGGAGCTTAGCAAATAAAATATTTACATTTAAGAAGGGGGAAAGAAGCACATCCAGGTAGCTGCAGACATATTCATCTGCCCTCAATGGACTGCAAAGTAGAGCAGATTTTGAATAAGAGAATAATTTAAGAAGTGCAGTTAAATATTAAGTTTCATTAAACACAGCATGTGTTTACCAGAAGGAGACTGATGTCCCAAACTAGCTCATTTAAAAACTGATTTTGTAGATGTGATTAATCTGGCACTAATCAAACTGTAATTTATTAAAGTATTTGTTGTGGGACTTGATGAGAAATTATTCATTCAAGCAGGAAAAAAGAAGGATTAATGCAAAAGTTAGTTCTAACGTGGACAAGGAGTTTAAAGAGGACTTAAAATGAGCAGTGTTTTGAAGAAAAATAATGGGTTGTAGGAACTTCTTAAGTCTGCACCTGGGATTAATTTTTATTCTTGGTCATGGGATGAAAATAATAGTGTGTGAAGCTGGGAGTCATAGCTATGCTCAAAATATTGTTTACTGCAAAAGAGGAACCATACCTTTTCTTAGATAGTTATATTAAGCCAAAGATTTATTGTTCGTATAATTTAAATCTTAATGATCTAATCCAAGGATTGTTATTAGTGCGGGTGTAATTACTGCAGAGAAAAATTATATCTATGCAGGTGTTACAGTAATGTTAACAACAATGCTACCACCACTCCACAGTTAAAATTGTTACACACAGACTTAGATTCAGCTGCTTTTCCTGATGTTATACTGACCCTTCCCCAGCTCTTCTTGGCCCCCAGGTTGGTGATTTCATTGTGGTGGTTGTGGTGACCTGTCATCATCTGGGGTCCTTGGCCAGGAGGATGTTCATGTTGCTGGTTTCTTTTTCCTTGCTTGAGGATCAACCTGGGGTTGGTTTTTTTGTTTGCTAGCACACTTTGATGCTGTTCTCTCTTTTTTCTTTTGTCTGCAGTCATGTTATATCCAAACTGCCTAGAGTTTACACCTTTTAGGTATATTGGAAACTATTTCTGCTTTCTCTTTCTTACCCCTGTATCCAGTTTTGTCCAGATCCATGTCTGTGTTTTTTTATCTGACCTTGGGACAATTGTTTATAGCAAGTGTTTGTGTCTCCACTGTCAAGCCAGTGCCCCATCTCATATCTTCCATATCTGTACTCCTCTACAATGCATCCTGTGTCTCCACTTCCTAGGGCTTTTGCTAACATACCAGCCCTGCATTTCCTTATAGTACATTATCATAATAGGGTTGTAAAACCTGTGTGGCTCCATACAATGACAAAGAAAACTAAATCAAATCAGCCACAGCTGGTTGGTCAATTAGAAAAAATGCTGTTGCAGCTAAAGCAAATGTGACAAAGCTGTGGACAGGCCAGGGAATGCTCAGAAAGGGCAAACCTTGACAAGCCTTGGTCCAGAGCCCTGGCAAACTCACTACAAAGCCTGTGGCCCATCATTAGCAATGGCAATACCTTCAGTATTGCTTTACATGCAGCTTAACAGTATCATCAACACAGCTGGTGTTTGGCACATTATACTGGAAGAGCTGGAGGATATGGGCAGGTTAAATCACGTGAGAAAACCTGATTGTTCAGAGTGGTAGTTTGCACTCATATGGACTAATAATAAAATACTAGCTTCTATAATCTGGGACCTTGCCAGTTGCTTTGGAAAGAACAGATGAAGGGAAGGTCTTGTGCATGAAAGTTATTAACAGCAAAAAAAGGCACCTGCAAAAGGCATATGTGATCCTGGGATGTGCTGCATATGCCAGCTTCAGTCAGGCTAGGAAAAATAAACACTGGCTCACGGATACAGCTTCATCTGAAATTATCTGCTTTTTTCTGAATGCTTGTGTTTGGGAAAGACTTGTTCAGGTTCAGGAGTACCTGGGTGTGAATACCTGTGTGAGTGCAGATAGAGCCACTCTGGCAAGCTTGACTTGCACTAACAGAGATCCAGAGGTCTGAGAAGCACAGCATGGAAATGCCTGTGCTGCCTTGGGCGACCCATTTGAGTGGATTGTAAAATCAGGTTGTGGGTAGTGTGGGATTTAGAGTGGGAGGCTCAAGCTCTGCTCAGAAGGTGCTTAAACTGCAGCCATAGAGTGACTTCTGCTTGATTCTCTTTCTGGTGCTCAACGTGTAATTGAAACCATGGATGGATGGTTGATGAAGTCATTAATTCTCTGATTGCCTGCCATTTTTTAATTTTCCTTTCATTTTTACTCCCAAGCAGAGATTGACTGTGAAATCAACTGTAAGACTGAAGTAATTCCTATGCCTTGTTTTTGCTGCAAGAAGCTACTTGCTGTGGTGTATCTCAGTTGGTCTTCAATTTCACTTCATTATACACTTCATGATTTTTTTACTCTCTCTCTTTTAGTGTTTAACTATCATTAACTACTTCTCTCTTCTCTCTTTCCTGTTTTGGTGCTCTTTACATGATTACTCCTCTCTTTTCCTCATGTTGTTCCAACTTCCCATCTAAAATGTTCTAAGCTCTCTTTCTCTCTCTGTACCTTTTCTATCTTCTGAAGTTTCCTGTAGCAGCCCCAACCCCAAATATCTCTTTTCTTTCTTTCACTTTTATCTTTGTTTTTCCGTGGTTGTGAACACCACTGCCATTTGTTTAAATGCTGCTACCTTGCTCTGTTTAGGGGCTGTCATACATGATTTTAGAGATGCTTTCCTTTCTTGGCACGTGATTTACTTGTTACCATTGGTGTAGCCAGAAGACTCATTACAAAAATCAAAATATCCAGGAGCAGTCCATTTTGTATGTAGTGTAACACTTTTTATTTCATTTTCATTAGAAGTTTTGGCAGTTCTTTAAATCAAAGGTTGAACAGGAAACATTATCAAAGAATCTAATAAAAAGGAAAAACTGTCACCTTTGAATTTTGAAAAAGTAAACCAAAAAGGACAAAGTTATTTTCAGTAGAATATATTGTTTGCAGAAAGAAGTCCGGTCTGGTGAGTTTTTATCTTAGTCTATCTTTTAACTGCCAACTGAAATATTTGCAAGAAAAACTGAAGATTGGAGTCAAATACTTGTTGGTAGATGAAATTTTCTGGCCTTTTGAAAAAAATACCTACTATTTCATGAGTACTACATATGGGCTGTTTGTAATTTTGTGAGAGCACCCACCTTTGCTGTTACCATGTGCAAAACAGATAGATGGCTTTCTGTGGTCTACTGGTTACATCAAATCTGAGGTGTTGGTGTGTTGTGAGGCAAGGCGTCCATTTGTACAACATAGCTTTTCACGTGTTGGTATAGGAAAGGCACTTCAGGGAGCAGCCTGGGTCTCTGCAGAGAGACAAAATATCTACATCTCTGCAGGTTTAGTGTTTGCATCAGACATTTGACAAGTGTTTTGGCTGTAGGGAAGTCTTGAGTCTTAGGAAAACATGCTGTATTAAGGCTCTGTGGGGTTTTGTTTATAGACTTCTGAAATGTTTCAAACTCCAAAACCCAACTATTTCTCCCATTTTTTTGCTGAAAAGAATGTCACTCAGATTTAAATTTGAGTTCCTTTCAACTTAATATGAGGCAGCTTCCCTAGTAACAGTT